>NW_015151021.1:418235-420499 GCF_000732505.1 Cyprinodon variegatus | reverse complement strand
ATATGCAGATCATTATCACTGCCTGTTTAAGAAGACAGGTAATAATAAGCTTATAATCATTTCCTTTATTCATCACATCAAGTTGATATTAAATCTGCAAAAAAGTAGCAATAGCCTAATTTAGCTTGATTATAATGAAACTTTCATCATTATAACAAAAACATACCTATAAAAATCATTTCTATAAATCAATGCAAGTAAAAAAAAAAAACAAATCAAAGCTTTGGATATTGAATGTTTCTTACCGGTTGTAACATCTTCTGCGAAAAAATCCTAGAATAACCAAGAGTATAAAAATAACTGCAGCAGTCAGAGCAGAAGGAAGGATCACTCTGGAAGAATGACTCCAAACTTCCCAAATGTCCTCTTCTCCATTTTCTTTGGAAAATAATTCTTTTTTGGAAAACAGTGTTTAAGAGAAGCTATTAAATGTAAGTTTTATTCAGACATTTAAAATGAGTGCTTACCTTTAATTGTTATATTGAGACTGAGAATATACGTTCCACCAGATTTTGAACACTCACAGGTGAAGTTCCCATTATCAGCTGCTGTTAAACTGGTCAGGTGCAGAAACATAGTGTCATTCCATGTTTTGAGGGTCAATCTGGAGTCACACTGATTTAAAAGGTCGCCCTCATCCCTGTAGAGCAGATGGCACTCCTCCTTGTTTCTCTCTGTTCTGATTCTACACACTATCATTATGATGATATTCAATGTTTCATTGGTGCAGATTGGAATAAGATCTGGTTTTCTCCGGGTAGTTTTTAAAACAGTTCCTGCAAAGAGTAAATTAGAATTAATCAGTGAAAACTAATTAAAAATAATTTATTTAAAACCAAAAGTTTCAAATTCAAAACAACATAAAATACAATTTATAGAGAATGAATATTTTTACATTACCTTCACACTCGAAAAAGCTAGCAAAACAAGGCAGAAGCAGTAAAAAGCTGATTATTAATGCATCCATCTGACGAGCTGCCCTTGGAGGATTGATGTGCTGCAAGACAGAGGTGTAAACTACCTTTTGAACTCTGGGTTCACCAAACCAAAGCTTGTCATCACTCAAAATGTTACAAGAGGATGTGAAACCTTTTCTGAAAAAGGAAACATGTCTACATTCTTCTCTCTGAAACAGTAGAATACACAAACTGAAAATAAATCTGCATATCTATCTACTATAGTTTAATTATCCTATTTAGCTAAAACTATAATTTTTCGTAACAATTTATAACAGATTCTTTGTATTGGAGGAAAAGCATCAGTCCAAAGACCTTAAAGTTGACAATGTCATGTTTGTTTGGTGGTCTTTACACATTTAGAAGCTCAAATGCAAGCTGCTAAAAAAACTGCACCCCTTTCCGCTGTTCCTCTTTATCTTGATCCTTCACACTATCAGAGTGATATCTGATGTTTCATTGGTGCTGATCTGATTGAAATCTTGTTCTTTATCAATTATTTTAAGTGTCACTGCAAACAGTAAATTAGAATTAATATATATGAGTGGAAATTGTTAATTCAGATCCATGACACACTGCATTTTTAACCACATTCTGAAATGTTTCCAGCAGTATATCATTTCTTCTTATTCAAAGTAATAAAAAGTAATGTTAATTGGAATTAGATTAGATATGATAAAAGCCAAGAGGCAAGATACAAATACACAACACAAATTCTGACTGAAAGAGGGCAGGTCCTTTGACTAAAAAAAAAGTTAAGGTGACAGATTATCCTTTTTTTATGTAGTAGTTTAAGAACAAATAACTAAAAAAAACATTATAGGGTGAAAGTTTATTAATAGACAAGGCAAGTTTCTTTGTATGGCAAAATTCAGTACATGGGCAATTCAGTGCTTCACATGAATTAGATAATAAAATGGAAGAAAAATAAAAGTAAAATAAAAGCAATAAAAAAACATGTGTAAGACAAATAAAACAATTGGACCACAATTTTAAAGTATTAATACCTCAGTTAACAGTTTAACTTCAACAGTCAAAAGCAGTTCTAAACAAATGGGTTTTTAAATTTGAATTTAAATTAGAATTTAAAAAAGTACAGTACTCAGGCTTTCAGCACTTTTACAGTCTTCTGGGAGTTTGTTCCAGATGTTAAAAAATACTGACAAAGAAGGGTGGCCGGCTGCCGGCGGGGCCCGCGGACTCATCCCCGCGGCTCCCCGGGGCGCCGGCATGGCGGTGGCTGGGGGGCTTCTTCGTGGCTGTCTCTCCTCCTCCCTTGGTGGGGGGCTGATTTCCGGGGCTGGCCCT
>NW_015151021.1:415265-417106 GCF_000732505.1 Cyprinodon variegatus | reverse complement strand
GGTCCGCGATTGTGATTGGTTAGGAGGAAGTAGTGACTAGCATAAACCTACATGCTAGGCTACAATGAGAAGGAAGGAAAACTACGTTTTTTATCGAACTTTTATCGACTCTCTTTTTTTCTATTGTGCCACACGTCTATCGATCGATATATATCGTTATTGAATTATCGCCCAGCCCTAGTATTAAGGTTCTGATGCATTCAGTGATTTATAGACTAACAGAAGGATTTTAAAGTCTATTCTCTGAGCTACAGGGAGCCACTGGAAGGACTTCAGAAACGGGCTGATGTGCTCTACTTTCTTAGTTGTAGTGAGAACACAGGTAGTAGCATTTTGGTTCAAAACTTTAAAATGGGTCTGCTCTGCAGTGTTCCGCACACTAATCATGTCATCCTTTCATATTTCTGACTTTTAGAGATGTATACAAATTATATTAAAAAGTCAAAATACAGAAAAGATGCCATCTATCTAAACAACATAAATAAAAGTGAAAGCTGTAAAGGTGTCCCAGTAAACAAGTCTTAAGTTTTATTCCAGGGTATCTTTCTTACCAAACATGAGAACAAAATAAGGCCTAATGCTCATCAAAACAGTGTTTATCTTGACATGTTTTTAGTTCAAAGGTTTTCATAGATTTCACAATTCCAAATACATCTTGGTTGACAGTTATTCTATTGGTAGTGGAGGTTGTTTGGTTTTCTTGTGATGGTGAACAGTTGAGATCGTTTGGTAGTGATCATTTGTTGGCCGTTGTAGACCCCTGTACAATTCATATGAGTTCTCTTCATCCTAAGCAAGAAGAAAGAGAAATATTTTTTGTCTCTTTGCTGGAAGGAAATATATAGTAAAAGGCAACAGTTAAGATTAATTATTGTTGTTAAATATGTTTTAAGTGACTATGTAAACCAACAGTTAAGATCCTTAATTACAATAAGGCACATTGAGATCTAATCTTGTTACTGCACCTAAATGTCCTGTAAGTGCAACAGTGCCATCTTTTGGGTATTTTCTAGAATACCTGCAGCATAAAGGGATTATTTCAAGCCGGGCAAACACAGTACGATTTTTTTTCCAGTCGTGCGAGAATTTTTTATGTTCAGGCAAAGTTTATGCCTCATTGTGCGTCGTGCGTTGTGTAGTATACAGGGGGTAATGAGGGGCTATAAGCCTCTCATGACCACCTCCCGATCAGAAATCATAAGGTCGGGAGAAAATCAAAAATGTTTGAAATTCAGTCGCAATCATAAGGTGTTCGTGGGCAAATCCTGCAAAGAACAACAAAGTTTCGTCGTACAGTTTGAGCTGAAGCTGCGTGCAACGATTGGAAATATTGTACAGTGTATGTCTGGCTTAACGTTTCTGCTCTTTGAGCTGTTATATATATTGAACCAAAAACAATATTAACCTTCCTACAGAGTTAGCGAACGTTAACTTAGCAACAGAAAGGGGTTTATAGCTTGTTAAAGATACAGAAGAGAAGGTTTTATTTGTGGTTTATGGTAAAGTTGCTCAGTATGTTTGGTCTGATTCAGTAGCGGCTGGTGAAAAATATTTTTGGTGGGGCTGATATAGCCTAGTGTATGTCTCCAACTAATCCAGAATAAGAATTCAAATAAACAATTGGATAATAAATACAATTATAGTAATGATTTAATTAACTATATAATAACAGTAACAGTGATGATTTTGGTCACTGTGACGGGGTTCTTTGGCCTCCAAGAATCCAGGCTCAGTCGGGTTACCGGTGTTGGTGATTTATTGTGCTCAAAAACTCAAAACAGGGTGCAAAAGAAACTAAACATACAGTATACAAGATACTCTGGGCCTCAGCCTCCCTCCAG
>NW_015151021.1:380139-414943 GCF_000732505.1 Cyprinodon variegatus | reverse complement strand
GCATAAACACGTACACCCCCCCCCCACACACACACACACACGGTTAACCCCACTGAAATATTAAGTGAACACCCTCAATACGCCAGCAGGTAACCAGGAACAGCTTGTGTGTTTTAAGTTAATGGACCGCTACTGTAGGGCTCAGCGCGAGTGTATTGGTCCTCACAAGCACAGTATAACAGGGATGTGTGTGTGGCACGCAAAGTTAGAGAGGTTGTTTTAAGTGACTAGGTGGATTCATCACAGTCACAATAACCATGACATGAAATTTTCATATCCTACAACAGGGATGTTCTTCTGGCAAATGGGTAGATAAATAAGGATCTCACCGAATTTGGTGGAAGCTGCATCTCAATCGTTACGTTTGCCATCGTCCCTCTAATTGTCTGCACCTGTGCATTGGGTGCAGAAGCCTGTTAAAGGGCAGTATTTTCAGAGCCCCAAGACCATAAAATTCGGAGACGCTGATTGGCCATTAAATTATTAAATTCACCTAGCAATAGTACGTGATTGGCAGGTTCTCTGCAAATGTGGTGCTGTCTGATCAGCGCCCCAAGACAGAGACGGTAGGAGTCTGTCTGTGGAAATCCACAAATAATTGACAGTAGGTAGGGAAATGTAGTTCATATAATTTGTTTTGCTTATAGGTACACACTCTAGAGAGTAAAACTGACATTTATGAGTTAATTTCTAAAAATATATTTTATGTTTCTCTCTTCTTATCAGGGAGGGCGGTGCCCCAGCGCCCCCTATGGGCCTGCCGCCACTGGTAGGGCCCCTTCTCTCCTTCACACAACACTTTATATCAAGATAAAATCAGTGGCAGTGTAGCTGAGTTTCAACTAACAACTTTATTTCTGGGGAGAGGTGCTTAACCCTTTAGCAACAGTGCCCAATGGTTGTTTTTCTTTAAAGAAAAAATAAATAAACTCAAAGTAAATAATAATGAGCCTCTCTATTCTTCACATGATGCAACAAAAAAGAAAAATGCATAATCAGGGTTCTGTGCCAAATAGCCAACTGAAAGAATTTCCATAGAGCTAAGTCTCATTTGATTTAATGTCAGACAGTGAGAAGTAAAACAGAGATTATATGATTTCATTAAGTATGCAAAAAGAGGTGGTTTATCTTAAAAAACTGTTCATTCAAATGGAAATACCTGTGTTATCAGAATTATTTTCATAGATGTGCAATAAATCTGTTGAATAAATTCCATTTTCTTTCTGAGTATAGATGCTGTACGGCTCAATTTCAGACAAATCCTGCAAACCAAGACGTGCATAAAATTTGTTAGGAAGCCAGCAATTATGATGAAATAAAAGATAGTAATTTTATTTATATGTAACATACCTGGTTTGGATGATGGCTACAGGATTCTGGTTGCTCTCTGTTAGGAAATATAAGAATTTTGTATCAAATTAAGATATATAGATAACTGTCATTTCATATATTGTAAGACAGTAAATTAAGTACCTTTCTCTACTTTATAAACTTAAGCATATATTAAAATCTGTGACAGTGTACAAGAGCCCTTATTTGGTTTTACTTGGATAGTTGAACATTTATCCTTATATAAAAAGGGGTAATTATTAAAATATATATTTTACAATCTGTTAGTGAAAAAATAACAATAGTTTCTGACAGATGGTAACATTTTCTCAGGGCAAATCCTAGAATGACCTCAAGTAGGATCATAAACAGAACTGCAGAAGGAAGAGAAGTACCGCTGCAAAGGTCTTCTGCTGCATTAGATAAAGAAAAGGAGTTTAAAAAAAGATTCAGAGAACCTAACTAATATGAGTTCGATACCACCAATAAAATGTGCTCACTTTTAACTGTGATGTTGAGATGAAGAATATACGATCCATGAGATTTTGAACACTCACAGGTGTAGTTTCCATTATCAGCTGCTGTTAAATTGGTCAGGTGCAGAAACACAGTGTCATTCCATTTTTTAAGGCTGAACCTGGAGTCACACTCATGAACAAAGTCGCCTTCATCCCTGTACAGCAGATGACACTCAACTCCTTTTTTTCTTTCTCTTCTGATCTGACACGCTATCATGATGATGATATTGGATGTTTTATTGGTGCAGATTCAAGTGGAATCTGGTTCTTTTCTGACAGTTTTTGAAAGAGTAATTAATCAGTGAATATGATAAAAAGGCAATTCTGACCACATTATCAATCAGCAACAGAAGATGAATGTTCCTAATTTAAAACAACTCAAAATAAAGCTTACAGACATGTTATCTCTTTACGATACCTTCGCTGTCAAAGGAGCTCGCAGAACATTGCAGAAACAGTAAAAGGCTGATCCTCATTGCATCCATCTGACCTGCTGCCCTATGAGGGTTTGCAGTGCTGCAAGACAGAATTTTAAACTATCCCCTGAACTCTGAGCTACATGAATTCACACATGGTCATCTCTAACAATGTAACAAGAGGATGTGAAACCTTTCTGAAAAAGGAAACACGTCTACGTGCTTCTCTATGAAGCGGTAGAAACTACAAAGTGAATGTAAACCTACAGTTCTCATCGATAAAGTTTTATATTCTTCTTTGCTAAAAAGTTAACCTAAAACTAGAACCATCAACTATTATTCATATTAACAATTATTATAATTTTTATGTATTGGAGCATGACATCAAACACCATTGCTAGATCTACCTTGTTTTCTGCTTGAACTGTGGCTTAGTAAGACTAAGTTTGAAAATGTCATGTTTGCAGTTTGGTCTTTAAATATTTAGAAACTTCAATGCAAGCTGTTAAAAAAACCTGCAACAATAATCCAACAAATTAGACTAAGTATCTTTAAACATGCACATATCCTGTCCCAAACAGTACAATAACCACAACAGTAAAAACTCTCCTATGGTATAATATTATTTTATACAGTACAGTATTGATTGATATTATATCACATCAAAATCATCAATGAAAAAAAAGGTGTAAAAGTAAGGCACAAATCAAGAAAATCTGATAAGTGCAATATCTTGTATTGCATGCAATTGTGCATACACATGGGGGAATGTATGCATGTATATGTATGTAGTGCATGTATGCTGTACTGATGCATGTATGTACTAGTTATACATACATAATTCTCTTTACTTTAAGATACTTATATATTTTTCTATATTATTTTATCATGATCTATCTGCATCTTTTATCTACTACTGGTTTATCTCATCCATTCTAGAGCCCTTATAATCATGCAAAATGCAATCTATCAAAATCATGCACAATGTGCTATTTCCTAAAATTCATGCACCTCTGAGTAATCTTTTCCCTGTCCATCAATATTCTTATGGTGCATTTTGGTTCAAATGTTTTCATAAATTTCTGAATCCTTGTCAACTTCCAGATTTCCCAGGGCAGCATTTCCTTTGTTGGTGGCTGAGGTTGCATAGGCTTCTGGCTGATGGTGACCAAACAACACAGTTTGGTACAGTAGATGTCTGTTGTTGGATGCTGAAGACTTGTGTACAAATCATCTGTGTCAATTTCATCCTAAACAACAGCAGTAATAGAAATAAAATCATTTTGTTTCTTTGAGGGGAGAAAGCATTTTAGAAACATTTTTTTTTGATAAAAGACAGTAACACTAAATCATTCAAAAATCAAAAAAAGCAAAAGTTTTGTTCTCACAGCTTTGAGCCTAATGTGGATGCTTTTGTAACAGTTTGGTGTGTGTGTTTTGATGTCCTCTGTCTGGGTATAACATCGTTACACCATTTCGTAGAATACTTGCTGCATAAACTGGGTTTTATTTTACTGTTCTGTTCTAGAGTCATCCTGTTGTTAATCAAGCCGGAACCAATCATAACCTTTCTCAAGAAACAGTTGATGTTGACTAAGTTACAGAACAAGGTTTGCAGCTGGTTCTGGATGTACAACCCTACATCCAAAGGAAACCTGCACAATTATCCAGCTAAAATGTCAGCTATTCTCTATAATTTAGATATATAGATATATACTGGCTTTGCCCATAGGCGATACAGGCCTGGAGCACCATCTAATGGACAGGCTACAAAATTGCAGAATAAAAAAATACAATTAAATGTTTTTATTATGAAATACAATCTTTTATGATCTGGCTGAATGGCCTATTCCTACTCTGATGCTTTTTTTTTATTTATTTATTTAATGTTAGTATACTGATTAATTAATAATTCATTTCTGGTAATTAAGTTGTAGTTGTAAGGTTACTATACTAACAAGTGAAAAATCAAGTTAGTTCATTTCAATTGAGCATATCACAGGCACCCCTGGCACCCCTTCTAGCTCTGCCCCTGGCTAATTGAGCCACTTTCCAGGTAACCTTTATCCAGGCTGTGTGAAACAAGTAAACCTTAAAGCATTTTACAAAGTTCCCCAATAGAGGGATGCAGTGGTTCAGAAAATGGAAACGAGGAACTGTAGGAAATGTCCCAGTACAATAGGCATACTTTAAAAAAACACAGGAGGGCAGCAGAGCAAAAAAATAAGTAGAAACAGGACAGCCATGGGGCTGTAACAACATCCTCATTTACACATGGACTGATGTAATAATTAGTTGATATTTATACTGTTAGTTGTAATCATTAAACGCTGATAGCCACATGATCTAAGTTTTTTCATGTACATATATATGACAAGATAATCCACTGTTGTGGATTATCTTGTCTAAGCACCATCAGTATGATTATTTTTGCTGTTTATTAGTGCAAAGTGGAGTAAGATCTGGTTCATTCCCCACTGTTTTCATATGAATCACTGTAAAAAGTAAAAAATAATATGTATGAATATGTTGAAATCATAAAAACTAATTCATATCTCATTATACTTGGCTAACAGAAACTGAAAGTTCATAGTTCACAACTTAAAGCGCAACTTCAAGATAAATGGTCTCTTTATTACCTTTGTTGTTACCTTCACTGTCCAAAAAGCCCGCAAAGAATGACAGAAGCAGTAAAACACTGATTCTCACTGCATCCATCTAAACTGCTGCACTGAAGAAAGGTCCTTTAAACTACCCCTTATACCCTTAACTGAGTCACACATTTCATCTCTGAAAATGGTACAAAAAAGATGAAAAAAGGAAACGTCTCTACATGAACACTACTCATTAAACAATTAAATAGATAAACTGGAGATATTTCTGCTTTTTTTATTATTACAGTTTACAGTTATTGTCTTGTTTGGTCAATAGTTTGCTTAAAAACCAAAATAACTGACTATTATTAATATTAATCTTGAAGAACGGAGATTGAGTTCTTATGTCACACTACAGAGATGGAGGACTCCTTGCTCTGCAACTACAGTGTGCTGCTAAGATTTAAGATGTAAAGGTCATGTTTGCTTTGTGGTCTTAAATATAAAGAACACTGAATATAGTCTGGTAGGAGAAGAAATCATCATCCTGCAGGCTGATGAAAATGATGTCACTTGCCGCTCCCTATATGTCTCAAACAGAACCATGTTTATAAATAGAAAAGCAAAATACAATAAAAACAGCATTTTTAACCACAAAATGTATTGTTTCCAGCAGTATGTCACTTTTTTGTTATTTACAGTAATAATGAATGTTTAATCAGATTACAATTAGCCATGAGAAGAGCCAAGAAGTTGGGATACACAAAGTTAGTTCAAACTCTGATGGAAAGAGGACAGGTCCTTCAACTCAAGATAACATTAGAAATGGCTTTCTGGAAAGTTTAATGTACCAAAAAACAAAACAAAAAACAATTATAGAGTAGAAGTTGTCAAAAGAAATATACAAATTATGTACAAAAGGAAAATCATATTAAACAGTTTTAGTTTGTATAGAAAAGATGATGCCATCTATTTAAACAACACAACTTAAAAGTGAAAGCTGAAAAGATGTAGTTTGAGCTGCTCAAAACCAGACATTTTGACGTTTTTAGGTGTGGTGTCCATCGATCACCTGCTAAAGCATTACAGCATCACAGTAATGTAATCTGACATAGTAAATGTTTGAAAAAAGGCACTTTTTGCATTCATAATGCTATAACATGTCCATTGAGTTGCACCTATAATTTCCTACTAGGACGTCAATTTTCACAAATAACATCTAGCTTGAACTGAGAAGTCCTTTTCTAAAGCCTATCTAGCAGAGTATTTATCCAACACACTAGCCATTGTTATGTAAAGCTTATTAAAAATGTGAGGAAATGTTAGTTTAGGAAGTTGACATGGGATTCTAGTCATGAATATAGTTGCAACACACTGGTCTTATAATGTGGCCGATCTCTACAGGAAATGTCTTTGTACAGTCATCTTTAACTAGCAGCTTTGCAAAGATACTGCAGCAGCAGTAAAAAGGCATTTTATTGATGGTCCGATAAAAACCTGTTGTATTTAATGATAAGATTCTCTCAAAACAAAAACAAACATAAAAATGCTACCATCAAAAACTAATTTAGTGAAGAAGGGTTGATCTTGCTCAATAAGGGATATCAAAATGATTTAGCCTGATGTTTATCAAACAGTTCTCATCTTGACAGTTGTGGTTCAAAGGTTTTCATAGATTTCATGGTTTCTTCTCATTTCCAGATTTTTCAGGTTCACATTTACTCTGTTGCTGACTGCGGTTTTTTCTGTTTCCTGTTGATGGTGACCAGAGGAAACTGTTTGGTAGAGATCTCTTGTTGGCTGCTGAAGACTTCTGTACAATTCATTTGAGTTTTCTTCACCCTAAGCAAGGAGAAATAGAAATCCTTTGGTCTCTCTGGAGACAGTAACATTTCAAAAGTTGTCAAAGTAGTTAATTAAAAGAAATCAATTAAAATTCTTTTAAGATACTAAGTCACTCAGTTTTTTTGTTTATAATTTTTGTTTTGTTTTTGGTATAATAAAGAAAGGTCTGTTCACACAGTTCAAATACAGAGAAGATCTAGTTTGATTATAAACCCAGATGTCCTTTAAGTGCAACACCATCTTCTGGTTACTATCTAGAATACTTCCAACATAAACTTGAATTTATTGAATTGTTACGCATTTGGATTTGAAACTTTTTTTGGTTATTAACCAATAATAAATAGCAGCCTTCCTACCGAGACAGCAGGTGTTAACTAAGTGACAGAAAAAGTTTAAAGCAACTTTATGAAAAAAATTAGAGATCTAGATGTGGTTCATGGTAATACATCAAACAAACGCTCAGCTAATTTGGCTTTATTTAGTTCTGTGGACTGTGTCTTCTGGGTTTTTATGTTACTTCAAGGCAAAGTACTCAAGGATCCTTGTCATGTTAGAGTTTGAACATACACTGCCTGGCCAAAAAAAAAGTCGCCACCTGGATTCAACTAAGCAAATAGGTACGAGCCTCCTATTGGATAATTACTTCATTGGCGATTATCTTTCAGCTGGCAACAAGTTATTTAACCCCAACTGGTGCAATGACTTTCTTCTCATTTCCTAAACAACCATGTCGAAAGAAACATCTCGTGGTCGTGGAAAAGATGTTAGTCTGTTTGAGAAGGGTCAAATCATTGGCATGCATCAAGCAGAGAAAACATCTAAAGAAATTGCAGAAACTATTAAAATTGGGTTAAGAACTGTCCAACGCATTATTAAAAACTGGAAGGATAGTGGGGACCCATCATCTTCAAGGAAGAAATGTGGCAGGAAAAAAATCCTGAATGATTGTGATCGGCTATCACTTAAACCTGTTGTGAGATCAAATCGAAGAAAAACAACAGTAGAACTCAGGGCTATGATTAATACTGAAAGTAAGAGCATTTCCACATGCAAAATGCAAAGAGAACTCAAGGGATTGGGACTGAACAGCTTGTAGCCGTAAGAAAACCACTAATCAGTGAGGCTAACCGGAAAAAAAGGCTTCAATTTCCTAGGGAGCATAAAGATTGGACTGTGGAGCAATGGAAGAGTCATGTGGTCTGATGAGTCCAGATTTACCCTGTTCCAGAGTGATTGGCGAATCAGGTTAAGAAGAGAGGCAGGTGATGTGATGCACCCACCATGCTTAGTGCCTACTGTACAAGCCTGTGGGGGCGGTGTTATGATCTGGGGTTGCTGCAGTTGGTCAGGTCTAGATTCAGCAACAGTATGTGCTCAAAGAATGAGGTAAACTGACTACCTGTATGCTGTATGACCAGGTTATTCCATCAATGGATTTTTTCTTCCCTGATGGCACAGGCATATTCCAAGATGACAATGCCAGGATTCATCGGGCTCAATGGTGAAAGACTGGTTCAGGAAGCATGACACATCATTTTCACACATGGATTGGCCACCACAGAGTTCAGACCTCAACCCTCTTGAGAATCTTTGGGAAGAGAGAGGGCTTTGCGCAGCGGTCAGCCTTTACCATCAACAATGCAAGATCTTGGTGAAAACTTAATGCAACACGGGATGGAAATAAATCTTTTGACATTGCAGAAGCTTATCGAAACAATGCCACAGCGGATGCGTGCCGTAATCAAAGCTAAAGGCGGTCCAACAAAGTATTAGAGTGAAGGGCCTTTTTTTGTGGTGGTGACTTTTTTTTTGGCCAGGCAGTGTATATTCCATAGCTGATCACAAAACTAAGTCTCCATGTTAATTGTAGGAAGCAGGTGAGTCAACTGTCCTACTGTTCCACAAGACAACCCAAAAAAATAAATAAAATAATTAACCCTATTTGTATTGCAGCCCTGGGCAACTGCCCATATGACCTATATCAAAACCACCACTGAATGGATGAGTAAAAAGATGACTGAATAAAAAATAGCCTGCTGGACTTAACATGTTTTTCCATCTCTGAAATGGTATGAAAAGTAGCTAAGAGAAAATAATAAGGCTTTTGCAGGATTAAAAAGAATTTGAGCAAAGCATTCTATGAAGCTCAGAAATTGTTATTTATAAAATAATTACTCACTTTAGGGGCAACTGATCCTTGTACAGATGATGCAGATGCTTCAGATTTTAAACGGGTGCTTTAAATATGAAAGAAACTCCAGGTTAGTTTATTGAAATGTAGTCATCTGGAGATTGTATGATCAAATTGTTTCAAAAAATCATAATTTTCCTTTAAAGAAGATGGAATGATTATTTATAAAATGTAGGTAGAAACCAAAGGTTACATAGAAGAGTAATGGTTTTAGCACTAAAGTAAAACTCATAGTAGAAGAGGAACCTAGAAATATAAATTAGTTTCTCACCAGGGTAGATGTCTTCTGTGAACAAATCCCACAATAATTAAAACTATAGTAAATAAGAGAGCAGCAGCAGTCAAAGCAGAAGGAAGGGTCACTTCTGAAAAGCATCTCTCATTCTCATCTTCTCCATTATCTTCAGGAAAGCATTAGATTGGGACATAAAAAAAAATATTTGAGAATACTGAACTAATTTAACTTTTTCAGGTAATATGAAATATGTTTACCTTTAACTATGATGTTGAGATGAAGAATAAATATCCCATCAAGTTTTGCACACTCACAGGTGTAGTTCCCACTGTCAGCCGCAGTTAAACTGGTCAGGTGCAGAAACACAGTGTGATTCAATGTTTTAAGGGTGAACCTGGAGTCACACTCATGAACAAAGTCGCCTCCATCCCTGTACAGCAGACGGCACTCCTCTCCTTTGTTTCTCTCTGTTCTGATCTGACACGCTATAATGATGATGATATTTGACGATTCATTGGTGCAGATTGGAGTGTAATCTGGTTCTTTTCTGACCGTTTTTAAAAGAGTTACTGCAAACAGCAAATTTGAATTAATCAGTTAAAATGATTCAGACCCAATAGAAACTAAAAGCTTCTAATTTAAAACAACTCAAAATACAACTTATTGAACATTCATCTCTTTATATTACCTTTACTGTCAAAGAAGCTTGCGAAACTTGGTAGAAGCAGTAAAAAGCTGGTTGTCAGTGCATCCATCCGACCTGCTGCCATGGTAGAGTTTGCTATGCTGCACTAAAGAGAGATTTCTTAAACATAACTCTAAACATTGGGGGCCGACCTCAAAGAGGATGTGAAACCTTTCTAAAAAATGTGTTAACCTGAATAGTTGGCATTTATCTTTAAAACAATATAACACACAACATTGATGCATCACATCATATCTTATGATTGGAGTTTAACTATCATGTGGGTTTAGAGATTTGTTTAATAATTTTTTTTTTATTTCTATGAACAACTGATAATAGATCTATGCAGTGAAGCGACTTAGATCAGATAAGATGGATTAAAGACGTCTTGTCTTGTTTACTGCAACAATAGTGGGTTAGCAGGACTGAAGATATGAATTGCTTTGTGGTTTTCATATACATAACGAATGTGTTAACTGGAGCACTTTTCTCTTTAAAACAACAGAACACACAAAATGAAAGCATCTCAGCAGATCCCATCATTGCAGTTAGACTGTGGGTTTAGAAATCTGTTTAAAAATCAAATATTATTAATAATAACAAATAACAGATTTTTGTATTAGAGCCTCTTAGATCAGACACCATAGATCGAAGATTTTTTGCCTTGTTTTCTGCCACAGCAATGGGTCAGTAGGCCTGAAGATGTGACTGTCATGTTTGCTGTGTGGTTTTCATGTACAGAGATTAATGCAAGCTGATAATACAAGAAGTCAACTTCCTGGAGGCTGACATAGATTATGACTCCAGTATGATCTATCACCTTTTAATATGTCACTTCAATAGGGCTTTGCCACATCTCTAGGAATCACTTCTTAATATTAATAAAGGTCTAACGGTAGAGCAGAATAACAGCACACTGAAAGCTTAATTAATTTTTTTTATTTACAGCATTAATAAATGTTAAATTTAAATTCGACATAAGAACAGCAGAGATCAAAAAAGGAAAGTCAAGTTGGGGCAAGGAAAGGAAACTAGGCATCATATATAATCTTGTTTTGAAACTTGTTCGAAAAGAATATACACAGACTCATTAAGATTCAGATTCACCAAACAACAGATTCCATTTACCATTAGAACAAAAGAGGGGCCATTGACTGGAATTTGACTTGGAATCCATCTAGTAGAATTGAGCTCCATGTATTTAATGGCAAAGATTACTTTAGTGTAAGCCCCCAGAAAGGAGAATGACTTCTGGATAGGTGTTGAAAAACATAAGAAAGAAAAAACTAAGTAACAAAAAACTGATAAGAAGTCTAGTTGGCTCTGCTTTTAGGTCACACTAAAGGACTTCCCTTCTTGTGTTTTCCAACTATAGTGGGTTGGTAAGATTGAAGATGTAAATGTCATGTTTGCAATGGGGTCATCAGATATGTATATATGTTAAGTTAGAAAGATGTTCCGATGAACAAGTCCATTAATGTATATTTGTGGTTAAGGGGTGGTTTACTGTAAGCTGCTTATAACAAAGCATGACAAACCATTTCAAGGTGTGATATTGTCCGTCATCCACCTGCTAAACCAGTAAAGCATCACATTCCTCTAATTTTTTAGGTTTTTCATTTACTTTTTGAAGATCCAAACACAGAGCTGAAGAGAAAGATATGATTTCTTGAAAAAATGCATGAAGAATGAAAATTACAGAAGCCATAAACCAGAAATGATCAACAAAAAACTCAGAAAACATAAACTAGAGGCCTCTAGGGAGGAAGGGAACTCAAAAGTCCAGAAAGGGCAGAATCATTAAAGTAATCTACAATTCATCAGTTCTCTTCACACTAAGCAAATGTTTGTCTTTCTGCTAAAAGGAAACATTTAACAGCTGTTAAAGCTGCTTAACAAACGATAACTGAAGGGAAAGTTCTGATAGTGGTTTATGTTAAAGGGGTCATAGAATGCAAAACCGAGTTTACATGGTCAGAGATGAATAATGATAGTTCAGTGGGTGAAATGGATGTACAGAGAAGTTCAAACCCCATCGGCACCTCCTTTCTCTGTAAATCTCACAATTATAAACTTAGACCATAAAACAAATTAATTCAAATGAAGTGCCGAATTGACGTCAATTCAGGGATTTTGCCTTATTTGGTTCTGACCTGTATTTTAGTCTCACCCTGAAATTGATATACAGACCAGCTGTTCCGACCGTAAGGCCATCACAACCGCAAGCTGTAAGTAATATTTTGTCGCTAAGCTGTTGATAGCAATGCTAGCATATCAATGGTGGCCCTAGCGGGGGACGGGGTGCCCGAACCCGACCCGGTGACGATATGCCCGGTGAGGCGGGCGGGGGGATGCACAGGGCTGCTGTTGTCCAGGCTACGGTCTGGTATGAAAATTAGGACATGACCGGGAAAAAAAGGACGTCTGGTCACCCTACCATTTTTACAATTTGTTGTTTCAGTGAGTGAGTGCTTGTTGCTATGATGCCTCTTTGCTCAGAAGCTTCGCTCGTTGTAAACCAACCAATCAGCGCACAGCTCATCTAAATATTCATGAGCATACCATAAAAGGAAGCAAACCTGTCGTTTCATTTTGAGGCTTTTAACCAGGCTTGCATAAGGGCTCATAGAAAAGCAAATATGCCATTTTCAGGCCAACCAATCTTACACACCCTATTCAGAGACCTTAAGGACCAACAGCAAATACCCTATAGAATCATTCTATGACCCCTTTCAAACATCTTGGGTTTAACATAAATCACAGATACATCTCAGGTTACTTGGCTTTATTTATGCTGATGAAGGTTCTCAGTCATCCAGATCAAAGTCATTCCGTAAAAATTCAAAAAATATCCACTGGACTTGGTTTTCAAGATTTGAAGACGTTTCGCCACCTCTCCAGGAAGCTTTCTCAATTCAAATGTCTGGATCCGCAGTGAGTTTGAGTCTTATATAGACAACGCCTTGTATCGCTTGGAAACATGCAATGGAAACCGATGAAATGAATTGAGAAATTGAGAAAGCTTCCTGGAGAGGTGGCGAAACGTCTTCAAATCTTGAAAACCAAGTCCAGTGGATATTTTTTGAATTTTTACGGAATTGGCTTTATTTAATTATTTTTTGTAATTGTTTGTTGTCTTACTGTTGGAGATAGGATAGAAGTTTAATTTACCAGTCAAATGAGACAAAATGTAATAAAATCTGCATTTTTAACCACACTCTGAAATGTTTGCAGGAGTATATAACTTTTTTTGCTTACAAAGTAAAAAGTAATGTTTATCGGATTAAAATTAGATATGAGAAAAGCCAAGAGGCAAGATACAAATACACAACACAAATTCTGACTGAAAGAGGGCAGGTCCTTTAATTTGAGACTGTTTGATCGAGAAAAAAAAAAAAAAGTTAGGATGCCAGTTTATCCATTTTTTCTTTATGTGGTAGTTTAAGAACAAAGAAAAACTAAAAAAAAACATTTATAAGGTGAAAGTTTATTCAAAGACAAGGCAAGTTTCTTTGTATGGCAAAATTCAGTACATGGGCAATACATTCCTTCACATGAATTAGATAATGATATAGAAGTCATCCTTTCATATTTCTGACTTTTAGAGATGTATACAAATTATATTAAAAAGTCAAAATAAGGTAGATTCTTTCTTTAAATGACAGAAAAGATGCCATCTATCTAAACAACATAAATAAAAGTGAAAGCTGTAAAGGTTTCCACGTACAAGTCTTAACAAGTTTTATTCCAGTGTATCTTTCTTACCAAACATGAGAACAAAATAAAGTCTAATGCTCATCAAAACTGTGTTTATCTTGACATGTTTTTAGTTAAAAGGTTTTCATCATTTTCACAATTCCAAATATATCTTGGTTGACAGTTATTCTATTGGTAGTGGAGGTTGTTTGGTTTTCTTGTGATGGTGAACAGTTGAGATCGTTTGGTAGTGATCACTTGTTGGCCGTTGTAGATCCCTGTACAATTCATATGAGTTCTCTTCATCCTAAGCAAGATGAAAGAGAAATATGTTTTGTCTCTTTGCTGGAAGGAAATATATAGTAAAAGGCAACAGTTAAGATTAATGATTGTTATATTGAATAAATTAAATTGAATACATTGTAAGTTACTATGTAAACCAACAGTTAAGATCCTTAATCACAATAAGGCACATTAAGATATAGTCTTGTTACTGCACTTAGATGTCCTCTAAGTGCAATAGTGCCATCTTTTGGGTACTTTCTAGAATACCTGCAGGATAAAGGGATTATTTAAAACCGGGCATACACTGCACGATTTTTTGCCCTGTTTGGGACGATTTTCCAGTCGTGCGAGAATTTTTTATGTTCAGGTTTCTGCCTCATTGTGCGTCGTGCGCTGTGTAGTATACACAAGGGGTAATGAGGGGCTATAAACCTCTCGCGATCACCTCCTGATCAGAAATCATAAGGTCAGGAGAAAATCAAAAATGTTTGAAATTCAGTCGGCCATCATAAGGTGTTCGTGGGCAAATCCTGCTTTTGAAGGAGATCTACGAACATCTAGGAGCCGATTTACCAGGAGCCGCAAGTGTAAACAAAGGAGTTTTTCATCTTCTTCTTCCAGATTGATGAGTCTGACTAGCGGCATCTCTCGGTCCTCAGTCCGACATGTGGTTTTTGGATATGCAGTATGAGCAGGTAGATTGCATCAGAGCGTCGGGGCCTTACAGTGTAAGAACAAAAATCATGACCTGTGAACCTTGCAGTTTTGTGGTACAGTTTAAACTGTAGCTGCGTGCAACTATTGGAAATATTGTACAGTGTATGTCTGGCTTAACATTTCTGCTCTTTGAGCTGAAATGATGGTTACAGGTATTGAACCAAAAGGAATAGTAACCTTTCCTACAGAGTTAGCGAACGTTAACTTAGCAACAGAAAGGGGTTTGTAGCTTGTTAATGATACAGAAGAGAAGGTTTTATTTGTGGTTTATGGTTAAGTTGCTCAGTATGTTTGGCCTTATTCAATTCCAGGGATTGATTTTTTTATTTTTTTATATTACTTTAAGGAACTGCAAAGTATACATAGACCTTAGACAACTGTTGTGTAAAGACACTTTTGCTTATGTTTTATTTTATGCACATAGATTACCACAAAAAATCTTCACATTCTCCGCAGCAATCAGGTGGCAGAAATTCTACTGTTGTGCAAAGTGGTTAAGGACAAAAAAATTACTCACTGTAGTGGCGGCAAATCCGGGTAAAGATGATCCAGATGCTTCAGACGTTAAACAGGTGCTTCAAATATGAAAGGAACTCCTGGTTAGTTTATTAAAACGTAATCATCTGGAGACAGTTTAATTGAAAGATCTTACAGAAACTAAATGATAAAATATTTATCTATTTATAAGACGCAGTTAAAGACCAAAACAGACATTTAAGATGAATTTTTTTTTTTTTTTTTGCAGTAAAGACAAAGTCATTCAAGAGGAAGAAAATAGGACTATGGTCACTCTTGAAAATTTGCTCTGATCTTATTAACCAGTATTACTTCAAAAAGGGAAATTATGGTCCCTGCATATGAGGGGAAAACTTGAGTGAAAAATAATTACATTGTATTTAATTTGAACTAAAACTGATGGTTTTAGATTAAAAAAAAAAACTTACATGCAATGTAAAGGAAATTATTTAAATTACCTTTACCAACAAAAAATGCTTGCAAAACATGGCAGAAGCAGTAAAAGGCTGTGGGCTAACCAAACCAAAAATTCTCTTCTCTCAAAATAACACAAGAGGAGGTCAAATTCTCCCTAAATAGAAAACATTTTTCTTTGAAAGAACAGATCACAGAAAAAATGTAAGCCACTGAGTTAACACCTGTTGTCTCTGTAGAAAGGTTATTGTGGTTCAATAATCAAAACAGTTAAGCTCCAAATGCAGAAGAGTTAAATACATTCAAGTTTATGCTCCAAGTACTTTAGATAATATCCAAAAGATGGTGCTGCTGCACTTAGAAACAACATCTAAGTGCAGTAACCAAACTAGGGGGCTTTCCAAAGTGGTTACTCTGTCCCCTTGATGGAGCTAGAGGGTATAAATAATGCCCTCGGCTTTTGAGACAGCCCTTTCTGTAACAAGCAGTGTGTTAACAGTTTATGTATTGTATATATTTAGCATTCTAAATCCAGGCGGGCTTACAAAAAACACAAGTTAAACATTATGTAAATGTTTAATCCTGGTATTTGTAGACATTGATGCAACACCAGAACAGCTAAATTAGATTGGCAACTTATTTTAAAGCTGATTTGCCCCAACTCCAAACTCCTTAAGAAAAATGTTGATCATCCAGCATTAAATGCATCCTTAACTCAGATACTGTAGTGTCTGTTTATTGACTGTTTTTCAACCATTTTCATTTCTTTTCTTTGTGTACATATTGTAGTAGCTTTGTCTAGTTTTACAAATTTAAGCCAGAGTTTCAACGGAAACATGTTTGACTTGCAGTTGAATATTTTTTGTTAGTACATTCTTAGATTTGACTAAAAGTTGTTGCATTTTTTCCCATATGTGTGCAGAGTAAACCGGATGGCCGTGACTTGACCTTTAGTCGCACTTTCAATTGTTTTCCTAACACACATCCAATTGGATATGTGTTCATGGAACACACAAAGTTACTTGATAAAATGATAAGTTTTACCACCATTTAATTGCATAATAGATGACAATAGATTGCAAAATTGGGACTGTAGGGTAATCTGATCTGTTAGTTAAGAGGACTTCTTATTGTGAATTTTTTAACTATGGCACCTCAAGTTAGACAACATCAATCATTTACAGAAATTATCCCCTGTCACTGCTGATTCTATAAGACAAATGATGTTCAAAAGTTAATTCAATCCAATTCAGTTTATTTATATAGCGCCAATTCACAACACATCATCTCAATGCACTTTACAGTGACAATTCAACCAGATCATACAGTGAAATTGATTCAAAGTTTTCTATCCAATGAAAACTAGCTGATTGAATCCACTCATTGACTCAAAGGCAATTCTTAACCCCAAGCATGCTTATAGCGACAGTGGAGAGGAAAACTCCCTTTTAACAGGAAGCAACCTCCAGCAGAACCAGGCTAAGTGTGAGCGACCATCTGCAGACGCTAAATGGGGTTCAAGGAGACAGAAGCAGACATAGAAAAACAAGCAGATACAAAAGGCAACTGTCAACCAGCTCCACAAGCGGCCCCGTCCAGGAAACACACAGCCAGGCTGTGATGAGCTCAGAGCAAGCTCCCATGTCAGAGGATGAAGAGAGCACATACAATTAGTCACAGTCAGAGAAACAGGACTACAATGAAAAAACAGGCCAAGCTCCAATATCTATAAACAAAGGCATTGATGGCAGTATAAGAGAGATCATAACATTAGAAGTTGACCTAACAAATACTGCAGAATGATGAAAAGGGTTGCCTATGAGAAGATGAGAAGGTTAAAATAATATATAATTTTTTTATGGGAACAATACACGGACAAAAACAGGAGTCTGTTAAGTCAGAATAGGGACCTTGAGTTAATGCATTCATGCACGGCATGTGTTTGCAGGGTAGTCTTCGTCAACAAAATCTGCTGCACACTCCAACGTAAGTGTGAACAGGTTGCACCTCCAGTTTCACATAAGCAGGCGAGAGGACCATGTGGTCTATGTGGCTAAGAACAGGAAGTTCATACAGGAAGTAAGAACCTGTTTAGAATCTGCTGGTCAGCCTTAGATCTCGCATAGACCTGATGCCTGAGTAAGTGGTCGATATTCAAATTACCCAAAAAAAAACTAAATTACCTCTCCCCAAAATTTAACCAGTTATACCAAATAAGATTATATCAGTTCAAGAGTAGTGTGAGGTCAAAGTAGGACAAAGCTCTGAGTTGTTTTTAAAGTGTTATTCTAGTAACGCTTTACTTTAATACAGAAAAAATTAAATACATATTTACAAATAACTTTTAAAGAAAAATACACTGATATTAAGTTGATTAGAACATAACTTTTCTACAAAGTAGTCACTGGACTTGGATTATCCATTCCGATGCCAATCAGACTACGTGTGGATGTGCTGGTGTGTATAACGGAAGTTAAATAAAGCTCATTTTCTTTGAAGATCCTGTACGGGTCAATGTCCTCAACTTCCTGCAAGAAAGTGAACAAAAAAAAATAAATGTTTCATCAGTGAAATAAGTGGTGGGTGTAAGTGTCTTAAATACATAGTTTTACCGTGTACAATACCGTGTTTGGCTGAACAGTTATGGTCACTTCACGTCTTCTATGTCTAAAACAAAACAGAGGGAAATTATCACTAAGTGTCAAAATTAAATGTCTTTTTCTTTCATAGTATAGATCAGTGAAAATATTGACTTCCATACAAGCTTGGATGTAAATGTAGATAAAGACTGTGTCTTTTCTTTATACTGTATGAGTAAATAAATACCCAGGGCATTGTTTGTTTTTGCTGCTGTGGTTTGGTGAAACTTTCCCCTCAATACCTGGCATACAGCTGACAATGAGGGGAAAGGGTGTTTGCTTTGCTGTAATTTAGATGTGTGCCATGTGTCAAAGTAAACCAGATACGAGAGTACATTCATCATACATCGCCTCAATCTTCTATGATCTGGTTAACTTCATTTGCATTGTAGAGTCTACGTGAGTTAGCAGATAACCTATAAAATGCCAATATTCCCAAAGTTGGGGAAATTAGAGAATAAAAACATGATAATGTTAAAAGGCATACCAATATATTTACTGTAGATGTTTATTATATAAAAGATTAATACGCCATTTACAAATTGGTAAAATAACATATTGGTAGATCATACAGCGTACATTGTTGTTACACCCTTATTATTTATTTAAAAAATGGTATATATGTTTAAAAAACAAGACTGAAAGATGTGTTTTACAGTAGAAACAAACATAAGAAACACACCAGAAACAGAGAGGTACACAAACACATAAGCAGTACGTGTGACAATAGCACCAAAAGGGATATGGTGTCAAGACCAAAATAAAAACAATTCGAGACCCTTTTCTAGACCATTAGTGTAATCATAGAGCTGTAGAAGCTCTTTAACAAGCTAACCTGTTGTTTTTGTTTTTATGTTCCTGTATCTGTATTTTGTATTTTCATCTCCTTTTATTTATTTATTTTTTATTATTTGTAAAGTGACCTTGAGTGTCAAGAAAGGCGCTGTTAAATAAAATGTATTATTATTATTATTATTATTATTATTAACCTGTTAACAGAGAACATTCGGTTGAAAGTTTAAAAGTTTTTTCTGTGAGATTTAAATTTTACTAATGAAAGGTGTATTTTCATTGTGTGCAACAGCGAAATCTTTAACAGCTTCGGACATGGAAAAGAAAAAAACATCTATATTCTACTTTCAAATCCGTAAAATGCTAAAGGACCCGTACGTAAGGCGGGAAATTTTACATAATTCCAACTAGATCAAATCAAAATAGCTGAGACACAATAACAGACCAGTGTTAAATTAATTTCCTGAATTTATGTAAATCAGGAAGTTAAGAAATGACTGGAGTGAGTAGTCTGGGGGCGACAGTGTTGTTGGTTGCGAGAGTTTACCCTGCAATCAGAGGGTCGCTGTTTTGAGCTTCGGCTTTCATATCCATCATGTTTTTCTTCAAGACATTTCACCCGCATTTCCTAATGATAACGTTGAGAGGGCCAGTGTCACTCTGTCAGTGAGTCCCAGGGAAGCTGTGGCTATGTAGCTTGCCACCATCAGTGTGTGCATGAATGAACGGGTCAATGAATTAATGTTGTGTAGAACCCTCCGGTGTCCCCTGATTTGAAAAAGCACTATATAAGTAAAGGCTGTTTAGTCAGCACTATTACATACTAGAAAATAGATCTGGCATTTAGCTACCGTAATTCCTATCTTGAACAGCCTTTAGTCAGTGTAAATGCCAGACACATCCTGTACAAGAACCAGACCTTTTTCCCTGCTGAAAAAAAAAGAAACACATTTTTGCATGGTGATTACACACTATTAACTTTTAGAGAGAGGGGTGTTCTTACCCCGATATTTGTGATAATGGTTTACTAATACAAGATAAGGGGGCGAGGTTAGAAGGGGGAATGCTTCAATTGTCTTTTGGAAGAAATGGTATGACAGCAGATTTATTCTTCTTGAATTTCCTTTTCCTACAACCGTGTAATTGTTGGCCACTAGGGGCACAAGACCTATAGCTGCCCGTATTTTGTTTCTACTAAACATCGATAATAAGATAATTACAAAGATAAATGATTGTATACTAGGAACAAAGTGTTAACTTACCAGTCTAATAATAAGGTTGAGAAAAGAGAATTGGTTTTAAATCCGGCTTCTTCTTTCAGCCTGCTCCAACGAACAAACTCCTTTCCAAGATCGTCTCTTGCTTTTCCTCGCACACAATCTATTTCATGTTTTCTTTTTTTTTTTTTTAGCCCCAGAAGGTTTAAACTTTTTCCTTGCCTCAGCCATGACCAGTAGTCCAGCAGGCGGAAAATAGAAGAGCAAAAGCCTTAGCTCCATGACTATATAAGAGCCTGTGGCCTTAAAGCGACAAGTTCTTCCAGGTCATTATTAAATACTGCCTTACATTGGCGGTATTTCAAGAGCGGAGCACCGCTCATAGCATTGATAGTGTCAAGTGCTGCATATTGGCCTGAGGATTTTAAATAACTCATATGTGTCAACTCTTAAGGTCACGAAGTCAGGGGTGTGCCTTAAAGTTTCATTAAGTAATTAAGGGAAATATGGTGTTTCTAGTTTCTAGAAATAAATTAAGAGGCAGCAAGTAAAAAAAAGCAAAGCCAACAAAAAATAGCAATGAAGCCTTGCAGTCACATATAGAAATGTGGAAACACAAAAGTATTATTTTACTAGGGGGTACGGCAAGGCCCAGTGATGAATGAAAGCCATTATGGTTCTAAGGGAGATCAAAGGAACTGGAGATCAAGTTGTTGATGTTGATTTTTATCCAAAGTGTAGAACCTAATCTGAGATTACCTCACATGGATTTCCTTGGATGGTAATGAGGAGGATAATCATATACAGTACATCCTCCTTATGATCCACAATGTGGATCGTGATAATGATCCCATGCTTAAAGGTTTTTGTTTGGGTCAGTAGTACTTATAGGACAATAATTGAATTCTATTGTCAAATAAATTATATTAATTAATATTGAACAAAGCAACACCAGAGTTTGGGAAAGCTTTAAACTCAGGCTGACACAGTCATAGAAATTGCTGTATTACCCACTAACACCTGCCCCATCCCCATGTCTTTCTAGTATTTTTTTGAGGTTGTAATCTGATAAGGTATTGAAACCGCTGCACCTATGTATAACATGAAATTCAAAATGTGTAATATTCAATAATACTTTGATTTTGATTGCACATTTAATCAGAAGCATGTTAATTTCCTACCTGTTACATTTCTTCCTGCAGATACATCCAGTGATGGCTCCCAGTAGAATGACAAACAGCACAACTGCTCCAATTACATAGAATACATCTGTATGGACAGTTGATGGCCCTGTAGAATTCGTGTTGTTTACATTATCTAAAAAAGTACGACAAGGTATTAGAACATCTCAACTGTCTGGATACCACTTTATTATACAATGCATTAGATAACTTATTAGTTTAACTTTTCCATAGTGTTAAATTTAAAGAACAACTTCACAGAGATTTTAAGGGATATGAAGCTGTGCAATATTGTAAAGTAAAAGGAAAACACTACATTGTTATAAAAACCATTCATTGAAATTTGTATTCGACCCCTGTGAGTTAAAACCTTGTAGAACCACCTTGTTGCTATTTCAGCTGTAACTTCTTTGGGTACATCTCTATAAATGTTCTATCTCTAAAGACTGAAATTCTATTAGTACAGTTTCTGCAAAGTAGCTGACACTTACACTCAGACTGCATAGCCTGTATTTTTAACAGTGACTTTAAAATCTTGATTCGAAATTTCTCTTGGGTCTGGACTGGACCATTCTAGCCATTACATTTTCTTTTTTTATAGACCATTTCAACACAGCTTTGATGTGTTTTTTGGTGATAGTAAATCAAGAGTGATGTGCTATGTGAATTATGGTGCTGACTAAAAATAAAAAGATGGGGAAGGAATATTTTTACCTGAAAATATATTTGTTGTCTGTGTATGGCCATAGCAATTCCTTAGGGTAGAGATAAAAACTCACTTAGATTTTTTTCAGATTAAACAAATTCCTCCCTTACCTTCCACAGTGATGTTGAGGTGTAGATTCAATGTTCCATTACGAGGTACACAATTACAGCTGTAGTTTCCACTATTTTCTGGTAGTAAATTGTTCATCTGCAGAAACACTGTCCGATTTATTAATATGAGTGAGAACCTGGGATCACATCCCTGGGTCGTGTTAAAGCCTTCCTTTTGTCGCAAGAATGATAAAATGCAGTCTTCTCCCCTGCTCCTTACTGGCCTTATCCTACAGGTGACATATAAGATCCAATCCTGTGTGATGTTCCTGCAAGCTGGTGTGAAATCTGCTTCTCTCCCGATGGTTTTCACCAGCTCCTCTACAGCATCTGCTGTAACAAACCAATGTGAAAGAGATCATCAAAATAATTTATTTATAACAATTTAACATAAAAGAGAAAAATAGAACATTGCTTGTGTCTTTTACAGCATTAAAATAGAAGACAGAACTCTTATGTATAATTTTATTTATATATATATGTTGTATATCTTACCTTCACTCAAGGAGCAGAGCGTAAGTTGTAGGAGGAAAACAAACCACATTATGCATTTACACATACTGGTGTAACTACCTAACATTAAGTCACAGAGACACTGCAGCTGGCTCGTTCCTATGAGGAGGAAAACGACGTGTTAAATATAGATTACTTTATTAAACTAAAATGAGCAGAATAACTAAAATTAGCAGAACAGCATGAGATACAGAAAAGCTGCCCACCTTTGACAGAAGCAGAGCCAATAGAGGTTTCCATCCAGCCACCATAGCACTGGCGAACCTTCAGCTGACACACTGAGCTGAGCTGTCTTGAGGAGGAACTTACCCCTTTGCACTCGACTTGAGCTGCAGAAGTCAAAACCTCACAGCGAAACAAACCCTTTGTTCTCTCAAAAGGAAGATCTAGTTGAAGACCCACGAAAAAAAGGAAGTGCATAACATTTTCCATGCCTACTCTCGTGGTAAACCTTAAAAAGTGGTCAATGCAAAATAAATGCACAAAACTGGATAGAAGAAAATGGATAAAGGAAACTTTATTAATAGCTTGAAGGAAGCTACATGTAACCATTGCTAATAAAAGCATGATCAGTTTATCTAAATTTAAAAAAGAATATATTAGTCAAAGTAGTAGCTACATTTTTTCAATGCTTTTAAATACAACTAACCATCTTCTGTTTTAGATCAGTTAGTTTGGTCATGTGCATTTAATAGACCCAGGTGCGGCCATTTTTATTTTCATGATTGAAGTTGCCTAAATAATTCCACATTATGTTTTTCCTGATGATATCATAATTTTAGTAAAGGTAACCAGTCATTCCCGCAGCAGATGCTGCCACCTCCGTGCTTCACAACTAGGATGTCCTTATCCTGAAACCTTCCCATTTTTTCTTTCGATAGCACAGATCACAGTAAAAAAAAATTCTCAATAAACTTTTTATTTTTTTTTATTTTTT
Organism: Cyprinodon variegatus; assembly: GCF_000732505.1. NCBI lineage: Eukaryota > Metazoa > Chordata > Actinopteri > Cyprinodontiformes > Cyprinodontidae > Cyprinodon > Cyprinodon variegatus. The sequence continues at coordinate 391,407 of NW_015151021.1, read as the reverse complement.
ATTTATTTATTTTTTTAGCAGAATAAAACTACACAGGGTCTGTTACCCACACAGGAAAACAGCATCTTTTAATACATGTCTGGTTCTACCAAGAAAACATCCAGGCATTGATTTCAGAAACTAGTGGCTAAAAATGTATATTCCACATGCAACTTGCTGAGAAACATTTGACCAAATATTGATCATATTTTTGGTGAAATGTGGCATCAAGAACAGATAATAATGCCTGAATAAAAACAAATCAGTTACACTTTCTTTTACTAAATAGTCATCAAAGCTGTATAACCATTCCATGCTATAGGAAGAATGTTAAAAGAAAAAAAAACTGTGTAGGAATATCACATCCATATCTTTTAATCAGAGTAAACTCCAGAGCAACAAATGTGAGGAAAATCTACATAAAAACAGAAAACCAAATTATAAAAATACACATTTAAGAAGTTTAGCACAATTACTTTTGGACTTTGTACTTTTAAATCCTGATGGAAGTGAAAGGCTCCCTTAATTTGTCAAATCTCTTTCATTCTCATTACTTCGATTTTAACAACAACATTTTGACGTTAGAATAAAGCCCTTTCTCTTCCTGTGTAAGGTGGGACAGCTCAACCTTGACTGCTTCCTGTCAAAAAAAAAAGTACAAGAAATACTTTCATGGTAAAAGATCCAAAAGAAGACAACTAATATGGGTTTTACAGCATTTTACCTTGAAGAGTACTGTGGTATTCACTTTATGCCAGTCTGGGGGTCTCAGTCGTGTTCTTTAGTAAAAATAGAAAACAAATAAACATCAAACATGCTCTTTATAATCATCATTTAATCTGTTTGTTTTTCATTTAAAGAATATATACATGTTTTATTTGTAAAAGCGAAATATAAACATGCAAAAAGCAGCTCAGTCAAAGTTTTCTCCAAATATACATTTTATTCCAGTGAATTAAATTCCTGGTAATATCATAGCATCTTACCTTTGGTGGAAAATGCTTCCATAGCAAACTCCCAGAATGATTCCAGTTATAATAAAGAAAACCAGTAAAAGAACCTCAGTTGCAGAAGTTAGATCCATGTTGAGATGTGGTTTTGTCGAACTGGTGGTGGTTTCATCCCCTTAAAAATAAAAGCAGTTAATGATATACAGTTATAAGCCTCTTTTGTCACTTCCTTAAAATCAAATCAAGCTCTTACACATTAACATGGATTAGCCAAATAAATGCAGTGTAATTAATGCTAAAATAATGAATGAGACATTTTGTAAATGTCTCCCTTACTTTATTAAAATTCAGAGCATTTGCTTATTTTTTTAGTAAATGTGCTTCTTTACGTTTGTTGTGGAAAGCTTTTCTCCCAACTTATTTTTCTTTACTGTTTGATGATGTTTATGAATTGTTAGGGCTGTCTACAGTTTAAGGGTTGTTTTATGCCTCTGAACTTTGTGTGTAGTGTGGTTATGAACTTTGTGAAGGGTAGATGTTCTCTGCTGAGGCTGTTTGCTGGATGGTACCTGTAACAACAAACCGATTCTTGTAAACATCAACCACCAACCACCAAAAAGATTCAGACTGTATGTTCACTTATTTATATTTCTCTTGTCTTGGGTATAAAGGATGTAACTTTGTAATGACCTAATAATAATAATAATAATAACCTCACTAGCTGTGTTTCCATCACAAATGTGCCTAAAACTATGTCAATATTTTCCTAAATTTAAAAAATACAAAGTTCTGCAATTGCAGTGCAACGAATCCAATGGCAGTGGGAGATGCATGAGATATACCCAAACTTCAGGGCCTCATCATCCTCCACATACTGACGGTCTTTTTCGCCGTATTTACGAGGCAGTAAGGTCCAGCAGCAGATCACTAGATTATCATGTGTAAAGCGCTAAAAAGTTTTTCTGTCGCAGTTTTGCGAAGTATACGAATTTTGATTGAACTGGGAAAAAAAACCTAAGAAAGTGTAAAACCCTTTTATCAAAAAACATGAGATTTTTAAGTTGCAGTGTTTCCATTTTGCAAATTTATTTTCATAATTACAACTTGCGCAATTAGGTAATGGAAACTTGGATACTTTATTTTTCCTCTGAAAATCTTATTACTTGAGTCAAATGGATTGGTTTTTGTTCCAAAAGTCTCAATGGTTTAGGGATTTAGCCAATTTCCCTCAGTGACATGCAGCTGAGGTTTGTGATGGCCACTGCAAAAATCTAAAATCAATCAATCTGACAGATTCAAATAATGCTCCTTTACTATAATTCAAAGTATTTTTCTAAGTGCAGTAATATATCTTAATAAGAAGAATCAGGAAATAAATTCATTGTGAGGATGTGTTTTTCTGACTTGCAAACTTTCACTTTTAACCCATAATGTAATAAAGGTGTTTGTCTCTGAGAGCATTTGGAAACAAATTAGGAATGGCTCCTTTCATGGGCAGCATTTTTATAGTCCATATCAGACTTGTTTCTGTAACAATACACCAGATTCAAGCAGCATTTTTGCAAGGTGTTTTTCAATTGTTTGTTTGATACACAAGATTTTTAACAATCTTAGGGAGTCTGAACCCGTCTCCTTCTTCAGTCTATTCTCACTTGGTTTACACGTCCATATAATGCTTAAATAAATAACCACCTTTAGGCATCTGCAAAGTGTGGCAAACAACCACACTTGACGAGGTCCAGAATTCTCTGGCTGATTTATTTAGAATTTTCTTCTTGACTTTCATATAATAAAGCTTGTCATCTTAAATTACCTCCACTGGTCTTCTTTTGTGAAACTTAAATATAATAAATGAAAAATCTGAGGTTAACAAATACTTTAAAAATCCCATTGTTAAAGAAATTGTCGAAAAGCATTATAATGTGTGTAAGCGTCTAAAAGAGTCAACAAATACTGTAAGATATATTTTTCAAAGTTTCCTTAAATTAGCCAGACTAGTTCAACTCTCCGTAGCAAACAAAACGGATGAAAAGATCTGAAAATATCTAATCAACACTGTATACTGTAGACGTACACTATACTGTATATTACATTGTCACACTTGCATAAAAGGATATTTGCTAAAATGCTTAAAAAATTAATACAAATCCTTGCTTTACCTTTCACAGTGATGTTGAGGTGCAGAGTCAATGTTCCATTAGGAGCTACACAAAGACAGCTGTAGTTCCCACTATTTTCTGGTAGTAAATTGTTCATCTGCAGAAACACTGTCTGATTTATTAATATGAGTGAGAACCTGGGATCACATCCCTGGGTCGCATTAAAGCCTTTCTTTTGTCGGAATGATAAAATGCAGTCTTCTCCCCCGCTCCTTATTGGCCTGATCCTACAGGTGACATATGTGATCAATTCCTGTGTGATGTTCCTGCAAGCTGGAGTGAAATCTACTTCTCTCCCAATGGTTTTCACCAGCTTCTCTTCAGCATCTGCTGTAACAATCCAATGTGAAAGAGATCATTAAAATAATTTATTTATAACAATTTAATGTAAAAGAGAAAAATAGAACATTGCTCGTGTCTTTTACAGCATTAAAAAAGACGACAGAACATTAATATATATATATATATATATATATATATATATATATATATATATATATATATATATTGAATATCTTACCTTTGCCATAGGAGCAGAGCGTAAGTCGCAGGAGGAAAACAAACCACATTATGCATTTATAACTACCTAACATTAAGTCACAAGTTCTTGTACGTATCACAGGAACATGTGACTGGCAGGAGGAGAATAATCAACAGATTGTATCTACCGCTTCAACCATACGCTGGGGTGCTTCTTCTGCTGCTGGTTTTGTACTGTGAGCTGTAAATATAAACAGTGTTGCGTCTTACCTCATTGGCTAAACCGCAGACTAAAAGACATGAGCTGTAAGGTCCTCCAAAAGACAAAACTTTTGGTTTGACTTTCAATTAATACAAGCATTCAAAAAAAATAAATAAACAATATTAGCAAAAATGTATATGAAGTTTTGGCCACAGGATATAGTTTATATCTTCCTTATTTTCTCTCGCTGTACTGATTCCAAATCATACAGATGAACCGGGGCCACAGTTACCAGTGATACAGACTTTGCTCCCTGTATTCTTCTTTCTCATTATAGATAGAAAGATCTTCACCAAATTAATTCAGTTTTGTGCATCAGTACAAAAATGTCACTTCCTGACAATATCAGTATAAACCATCTTGGATTTTCAAATATTAAAACCATGTCTTAACATTTGGAATGATATTCAACAAATTAATTAAATGATGTGCATGAGCCAAAAATACACCTCCATGACAAAATACCTCCAAAATTATTTTGCATTTTTCAGACATTAAAACCATTTACTTAGACTTAGACATCCTTTATTGTCATTGCACAACGCCGCATAGAGAATTTGACAACGAAATGTCATTGCTTTGCTACCAGGTACAGCAAAATCTGTATGTAGGTTAGGTCAAAATTAATTTTGTGTATGATTTAAAAAATGTATATAAATATATAATAAATATCATGCATTCACTTGTCAACCATTAAGGAACAAGGACGAAAAGAAACACAATTTTAGGTGAGGGGATATTTGTCCATGTGTGGGTGGAGAGTAGTCTGATGGCCAGGGGGAAGTAGTTGTTTCTGAGCCTGGACGTTCTCCATTGGAAACCGCCAAACCTCCCGCAACATGCCAGGCGGGGAAAGAGTCCATGATGGGGGTGCGTGGGGTTGGAGAAGATGCAGTGAGTACTGCACAGGCAGCGGACTGTCTGCTGTGTCTCGGATGGGAGGGACCAGGGTCCCAATGTTCTTTTCCGCTATCCTCACCACCTCTGCAAAGACTTTCATTCTGAGCATCTGCAGTTCCCAGACCAGACAGAGATGCAGCTGGTCAGCGGGCTCTGGATGGTCCCTCTGTATGAGGTGGAGAGGATGGGAGGGGGGAGTAAGGTTCTTCTTAGCTGGAAGTGCTTGCGCTGCTATGCCCTCTTCAAGAAGGAGGTGGTGGGTAATGACCAACTGAGGTCAGCAGTGATGTCCACCCCCATAAACTTGGTGCTACTCACGACTTGATGAGAAGGGATGTGTGGGCTGGAGCTCCTGGACTCCAAGATGATCTCTTTTGTCTTATCAATGTTCAGGACCAGGTTGTTCAGCTGACACCAGTCCATGAGATGTTGCACCTCCTCCCTGTAGGCCAACTAATTATCATCCTGAATGAGGCCCACAACTGTAGTGTCATCAGCGTACTTCAGGATGTGGTTGCTATTGACACTTGGGATGACAGTTGTGGGTCATCAGGGTGAACAGCAGAAAGCTCAGGATGCAGCCCTGAGGGGAGTCGATGGTCAGTGGGATAACACTGGAGGTGTTGATGCAGACTCGGACAGACTGTGGTCTGTTAGTCAGAAAGTCTAGCACCAAGTTAGGCAGGGATGGGTTGTTCCCCTAGTGAGGTCTTGGATCACAGCCAATCACCTGAGAAAATCTTAAAGTATACATTTACCAATAAGCCTTTCATACTGTCCCTATTTGTTCCCTGTTCTCATATCTCATTCCTTAACATGACAATATGGAGATGAATGTGTTAGAATCATCAACAACAGACCATGAAGTTCAGTTAATTTGTGAGTCTCTGTTTAAAAAGATATAGTTTACCAATAATATAAGGCTAAACCTGATTTTAGCCACTAACTTTAAATAACCACACTGGAAAGATGGTGGTTTATTTAGTCTTTTATGATATGAAGCTAAATATTTTTTCATTTTTTCTGTCCCTCTATGTTCACCCTCTGCACTTTTGAAAAAAATGCACATACCCACTCCAAAGAGGGAACACCTATTAAACACGTGCAAGAGCCCATGTCTCCTCGTGCACGCTCTGTTTAAAAGTTGCTATATGCATCACTCATACAAGCTGACTTTCCAAAAGAAGATTTTCAATTTTTCCACTATGTCAGACTTACCACCAGTAAGTGAAAATGGGAACGAGCACGTAGGACGGCCTCCATTATACATTTAAATATTAGTAACTGGGGAAAAATGCTACAGATGAAACTTAAAAACAGTTTATTGGTATAAAATTGATGACATGATAATAACTTAAGTTATTAATGGTACATTTTTCCTCTCTGACGGAGGTACTAACCAGGCTCCTCCTTCTACCACCATAAAATCTAGCAAATAATCCAAGTTGTAAGCCTGTAGAATATGCACTAAAGTCTGGATAATATCATAGCACTTAAAATAACCTCCCTATTTGCACCACAGAAAACCGGTTCGCTTAACTGACAGACATGTTTATTGTTTTGTAGCTCTCTTTTACCTCTGCCTCTCCTTTTTATTGCTGCCCTGAGTGATCGGCCATAGTTCATATCACAAATCCCCCAATGTTTACATCGGAAATCTCTGATTTTCTTTTACAGTAATCGTCTTAAAATTATAGATTTGGACAACTGAATTAAATACCTTGAATTTAAAACAGTGGGAAGCACAGAAATAAAGTGTCTTAAATAGGGTGATAAAGTTAAAGTCCAAAGGTAGTTCTACTCCCAATATCATCAGATTTCTGGAGTGTTCTAAAAAATAAAAAGGTTTTATATGTTTTCATAGATGTCCTCTGGTTGTTCTTCACTTGCCAAACAACCCTTTTTATATTTGCCGACTGACGAAGTCCCCATAGAGTCCACATAGACATGATTCACAGGAGCTGCAGTCAGGTAGAGATCTCCTGCAGGCTGCTGAAGGCTGGTGTAGGAGTCTTCTGGTTTATTCTGTTAAAAACAAAGTAAAAAAAGTTGGCTAAAATAAATGTCACCTAATAAATTAAAAAAACAAGATCATATAAGAATCTGAACCTTTTGAAGCGTGATTTGGTGGGTTACAGCCTTAACTTTGGGCAGACGAACATTTGACACACTAACTCTGATCAGGAAGCCAGAGTCAAACTGAAACCTGGGCTTATTTGGGTCACTGTACAGCCCACATCCTGTTTGCCAACACTGACCTTCTGAAACTTTGTTTGGCCTCAACATCAACATCCGTTGACTACTTTAAAAAGCTTGTTGCAGATTTTTCTCTTTCCTGAACTGTTTATATTAAGATAAAGATTATGTCAGATTTTTAGTCTAATGTCAACAAAGAGTTATTAGTTTAGATTGCAGACAAACACAATATGGGTAAAAACCCAATGAAGTTTTATAATTCAGCTTTTTTTTTTTTTTTTTATTAGGGGAGGAACAAAAAGCCCAAACTGAATATGATTGACCCAATAACCTAATAACTAATAGTAATAACAATGTAATAACTGTTTAGCAGCAACAATTGCAATCAAGCCTTTGCCATAACATGCAAAGAGTCTTTTACAGCATTGAGGAGGTATGTCTCACTCATCTTTGCAGAATCGCTTTGATTCAGCCACATTGGAGGGATTTTCAGCACAAATGGCCTTTTAACGATCATGACATAGCATTTTGATAGGATTCAAGTCAAAACTTTGAATAGGCCAAAATGAAGATCCAAGGTCTTCATTTTGTTTCTCTTCAGATGATAAAAGCTGCTGCTGTTTTTTTTTTTATCTTTTCTGCTTCAGAACCCAAATTGGTTTAAACTTGAGATCACAAATAAATAACCCAATATTCTCCTTTAAGATTATTTGATAAACAGCATAAATTCTCTTTCCATTTATCATTGCATGTCTCCCAGGTCATGAAGCAGCAAAACAGAACCAAAACATCACACTCTAACCACTATATATCATTGTTGGCATCCGGTTCTTTTTCTAAAACATGCTGTCACTTTTACACCAGATGTAATTGGAAAAGTACCCTACAATGCTTTTATCAGTCAACAGAATATTTCCCCAAAAGTCAAGGGGCTCATCAAGAATTCTTCTGGGAAAATATGAGATGAGCCTCAAAGGGCCTATGTCATGCAAATTGTACTATTTTTTTTTTACTTTTAACTGCTATAATTCAAGTCGTAATCTAGTGCGATTTCTGACTTTGAAGTGATGTAACATTGTCATGTCATGAAATGGGCGGTGGCTTCAATTTGAAGCAAAGTGTTTTACTTCGGGGTTAGAAGGAAATTGCTGTTTCTAAACAAATAAATGCCCAGATTACCGGTAAATGTAATGTTCTGAAACATTCGTGCCACTTGCATTTGACAAACATGGGAAAAAAATTAGAACACAAAAACGGGGCAAACACACTTTTCACACCTATGTAATTGTCTTTCAGATCCCGCCTAGTGTGAAAATGCATCACTTCTTGGAAAGGGTGTTAACTTTAACTGAGATGACTTTTGGTTGGTTAAATACTTTAGTGGCAGACAAACATGCAGCACGTTGCCGAAGTGTCAACACCCTTGTAAGGTCTTCCTATTAGTTTAAAACAACACTTAATGTTTTTCATACAACAGACTAATAATAATGCTATTTAATTGGGGAAAAAAACAACTTGTTAAATAGAGTCTAACTTTTGTAATTAAATGTTCTGTTCTAAGAAGGCCTCAGAAGTTTGATAGATAACTCCACTGAACAGTGAACAGCATCATGTTCAGGCAGGCCAGGAAGGACGTTAAAGTACTGATTGAGGCATGTTCAGTTTTTAAAACATGATCCTATGCTTTAAGCATCTAATAGAGGGAGTGGCGACCTAGTGGTTAGGCCATAGGGCTTTGAATCCTGAGATTGTGAGTTTGATCCCCTACTCCCACAGACTGCCACTCTGGGTCCCTGAGCAAGACCCTTAACCCCACACTGCTCCCCGGGCGCTGCACAATGGCAGCCCACTGCTCCCCAAGGGGATGGGTTAAATGCAGAGACGTAATTTCCCTCCGAGATTATTAGAGTATATAAAATACAAAAAAAAAATACCAAAAAAATTGAGCTCAGGTCATTCCCCTGTACATCGGAGAATGGCACAACCGCAGAGCAACCAAGAAATGACCACCCATCCAGAGTTGTTCAAGGCATCTACATATCAGAAGCATAGCCAAGGGGATTATGGTAACTATAGCAAAACTATAGCTCTAAACAGTCCATGTTGCATGGAACTGTAGACAGGAAAACTAATCTTGGCTTTGTGGAAGATTGCTAAGATGGTTGAATGGTTGAAATCAATCCATAATAGAAACATGGAGGAAACACAGCAAATATTGGGAGGAAGATAATCTGATCTGTTCAAACTACTTTCTAACTTGACAGCTAATTAAGGTTAGCCTGTCACATAAAATACATTAAGCTAATAGTTAAAATGTGTCAGAAGTGATGTGAAAACCTTTAAGCTTCCAAAACCATGACAGCACTTTTTCACTTTTATAATATAACTAAACATGTCTGATCTCTAGACCAGAACTCTGCTAACCCTGATAATCAAAAGATATTTGGTCCTCAGATCAACTAAAAAAAACTTGTTTAGAGATGAAAATATTTAATTTAATGTCCTCTTAATTTATTTTGTGCTATAGGGAAAGTCCAACAGCATGGTAACATTTCTTCTTTTTTTTAGATTTTCCATGTTTCTATTTAAGATCATAGCTTAAAAGGTGAAGAAGTATTTCATGTAGAGGCTTTGGATTGTACTTGCATCTAATGTAGGTCCTGAAGACTGTCTGAGGCATCTGAAAAAAGAAGAAAGGAAGAAAGTTAAATCAATAAATATCACCTAAAAAGTAACAACTGATTCCTGTTTTCAAATTAAGTTAATCCTACAACAATTTATGCAACAATCACTAAAAAAAATGTCAAAATACTATTAAGCCTTTATGTTGGTTTATTTTTTTTGGCTGTAGATTAGTCAAATATAATAATCAGATGGTTATTTCAGGCTTTTTAACAGATAGGTACAACTAGCACAGATTGAAATCAAATTAAACTACTGCTGGAAGAGTCCTTGATAATTGATAATGTTTTTTTCTAAGGGTAAGTCCAAATAACACTCCAGCTGTGATGGTTACTCCAGCTACCACACTAATCGCCGTCATACAACTGATCACTGTGAGCGGAGAGAAGTTGGCTTCCTCTGTAAAAATAGATGAAACACGCACAAAATCCATTACAAATACACAGAAATATAGAAGGATCATCTCATTGAAGGCAGAGATACGTTTTTTGGTAGCACATTTAGAAAACATTATATCTGAACATGATTATTAAATGTTTATTAAATGATTATTAAAGGTAGAGCATCATTCAAAACATGATTGAAAGAGTATTGAAAGGATTGAAATACAAGAGGGTGATAGAACAAAATGCCTCAGATGACTGATGAGTCTTTAAACAGGATTTAGAATATATCATGGAAGGTTAACAGTTTAGTTATGATCCAATAATTTACAGAAATTAAGTTTAAATTAAATTTCTAAAAGGCTACACAGAACCGATGACTTTAAAACCTAGTTTTGAAAGATTTGATAGAGAAAAGAATGCATAAGGAGCAGAGGTAGGTAGAAATTAGTTATATTTACTCAGTTACATTTACATTTACTTGAGTAATAGTCCTGTTAAGTATCACTACTCCTTCTTGAGTAAAATCTCTGACTAGTCTGTGCTTCGTGAGTAATTTGGAACACTTCTAAAATCAGGTAAACATACAGTGAACGATAGATATTAACATTACCCCATAACATATATGCAGTTCTCATTGTAAGGATTAGTTTTTTTTTAGGTTTTATGTTAGCAAAAAAAAAATTGGTAAAAGTATTTCCTCTGCACAAATTTGTTCTTTAATATTCATGACAACTTCTTTTATTCTTAAGGCATTTGAGTGTTTAAAAATGCTAGAACTTGCACACAAAGTCTGTTTGCCAGCACCATTTATAAACATTAAAGGTGTAGTGGAGGAATTTCGCAATTTTTTTTTATAAAACCCGCCTTCTCCACATTAAAAAAATGCGCATGCGCAACCCTGTACCCGCTCTCGAGAGGGAACGCTTGGGAACACCATTTCTCCTTGCGCACGCTCTGTTTAAAAGTTGCTGTTCTCATAGTTCATACAAACTTTCCATGTCCAAACGTCCGCCCTAACCCCTAAATCCCTCAATCACTATATAGAGCAGGGACAATGTAGTGGACTTTATTTTTAATTCAGTTATTTTATCGTTCGGACAGATGATCACTGCTTTTTGCTCCCCGTTGGTCATGTAACTCCTTCTCCACTGCGTAGTGCCTGCGCCATGTTTGTTATCAGTCACCACCTTCGGGTAGCGACAGCCTATGGTGACAGCGGGCCACTGTGACAGCAAATCCCATAATGCTTTGCAGGGAGAATTCTCCATGCAAAG
>NW_015151021.1:358140-380042 GCF_000732505.1 Cyprinodon variegatus | reverse complement strand
CATACACTTCTTAGACACCTTTTCTCTAACGACCCTGCAATTTTTAAAGAGCAGCAGTGAGAATGGTGAGTTTGAATGACAGTCTGAAACCGCAGCTCACCATAATATATGTCTGAAATGAGCATGCGCAGAAAAAGATAGCTAACGAGCACGTAGGGCAGCCTTACGTAACATATCACCAGAATGATTGACAATTATTTAGATGATCTACCCGGAAGGAGAAAATCCTCCACTATACCTTTAAATCTGACGTTATTATCCAACCCTTACTCAGTACTTAAGTAGCCTTTTTACCTAATTCTTTGTTACTTTGACTTGAGTCAAAAAATGTTAAAGGATAAAAAAATGTTGGAGGATTTTCGCGAATTTTTGAAAAGACTCGCCTTCTCCACTTTGAAAAAGAATGCACATGCACAACCCTGTACCCGCTCCTAGTAGAGAACCCCTATTAAGCGTGTGTGAGAGCATGCAAGAGCCGACTTCTCCTCGTGCACGCTCTGTTCAAACGTTGCTGTTAGCATCTGTCATACAAGCTTACTTTCCAAAAGAAGATTTGCGATTTTTCCACTATGTCAGACTCACATAGCGGAAAAATTGCAAATCTTCTTTTGAAATTGGGGATGGGCATATAGAATGGCCTTACATAAACATAATGATTGACAATTAGGAGGACCACTTATTTTGATGATCCACCCGGAAAAAGAACATCCTCCAATAATACCTTTAAAGTATTGCTACTGTACTCTTACTTGATTGCAATTTTTGTGTTCTCTACCCACCTCCAATGGGGAGAAAAAAATCATTGAATTGATAAGAATTGCTGTTGAAAATGAACTGGAACCGAGAGGATTCAGTTCATCAGATGATCTCAGAAATCCAGTGGTGTCAAAAATACACACACTTGTTACTTAAGTAAAAGTAAAGATACTGCAGTTTAAAAACACTCTGGTAAAAGTTGAAGTATGAACTAGACCTCTTTACTCAAGCAAAAGTGAAAAAGTACGTGCTCCAAAAACTACTGAAAGTATAAAAGTATAAAGTAAACCTTTAAAAAAAAACTAGCCAGATGCCACTATAAGAATTGAAAGCTCAATTTTTCGACTATTTCGAAAAATTCTTTAAGATAGTGCCAAGGATGAGGGAGGTATTGTTGGTCTCCGTCTCCATCTCCCGATACGCTCTCATCTGTGACCTTTCAGACATCTCAACATCTTTTTCTGAATCAAACATCGTAGCATGGCATAGACAATTCACGTTTACAGTTTGAAGAACACCTGCTTGCTTTTGATGATTTCCTTTAGCTAACCAATGAGTGTCTGCGTTATATGACTCATCAATTACACTAGTTTTCACTAGATGTGGATTGGATGGCACAAGTGACGTGAAATAAATATTTATAAATATTAAACCGAAGCCAAGAGTAACAAGTAACGTTTGTTTTAAAAATGTAAGGAATACAAAGTACAGATACTTGTGTGAAAATGTAATGAGTAGAAGTCAGAAGTAGGAAGAAAAATAAGTAATGTAGTAAAGTATAGATACCTAAGAAGAGTGCTTAAGTACAGTAACGAAGTATTTGTAGTTTGTTACTTGACATCTCTGCAGAAATCATGTATTTACTTATTAAATAGGCATAAAAATTAAACCAAACTAAACAACTTTAGACCTTCAGTAGCTGTTTAATTATATAAGGAAGCTAGAAAAAAAAGCCAACAGGTACCTTCAGTGGTAATATTAAAATACGAGCACTCGCACAGGTAGTGCCCACTGTGTTCTGGAGTTGAATTTTTCAGCAGAAACACTCTTCTATTCTCCGTCTTCAGAGTGAACCGTTCTCCACATTGAGCTCCAGAGCTCATTTCAGGATCAAACTGCAGATAACAGCTGTCTTCTATGGTGGTCCGATTTGTTCTGATATTGCATATAAGCCAAGTGATTTTACGCAGCAAGGGTGTGGTGCAGAGAGAGGAATCATTGGTGCCTCTACGAATAGTTTCCAGTGCAATTTCTGCAATTAAGCAAATATTAGCTACGTAAAAATCACTGAAAATTATTGTTCTTAATAGAATAGTTGCAAGAATAAGAAAAACATTATTTTCATACAGTGAATGCAGAAAAGATTAGATTACTGTACCTTCAGTTTCCAAGCACAGACAAAAAGGTAGTAGCATAGCAAACCACAATTCATCCAGATTCATGATTTTAAGAAGGTATATGCGATGCTTCTGTTGTCAGACGACCTTTTGGCTAACTCTAACGTGGAGGATCAATTTTGACCTCTCACACCAGGCCCAAAAAAGGCAAATTCATATCAGCTAAAGGTGACTGGAACCAAATAGGAAGCAAAACCAAACTACTTCTTATTTCCAAGGTACTTTCAGTAACTTTAATTAGAACCGTTTTTGGTTCCAGACAAACAGTTAAGTTTTATCTACATCTTTGTAAACTGATTTCTTTGCAAGAGTAATATCTGTCAATGACAGTTTGCAAAAGTTGGTGGGTACATCACTTTGCCCAATTGGCTTATGACTGTAAAATGGAATGTTCTATCTGAATAAACTTGATATAACTTTGAGGGATATTTTGGGAATGTCCTTTAAAGGTATTGCCATTGCAGTATGCCATGGAATCTGTTGGATTTAAGTCTGCACTTCAAGTAGGTGTTCTGTTTTCAGGATTTTTCTGCTAAAAGGCAGTATTCATGCTTTCATCAATTAATCCATTTGAGCACTGCTGCCTTGCAGCAAGAAGGTTCTGGGTTCAATTCCTGGCCCGGTGTCTTTCTTCATGGAGTTTGCATGTTCCCCCTGAGCAGTAATGGGTTCTCTCTGGGTAGTCCGGCTTCCTCCCACAGGTTAATTCTATAAATCCTTCTTAGGTGTGAGTGTGTGTGTGTGAATGGTTGTTTTGTCCTGTTTGTCTCTGTGTTGCCCTGCGATGGACTGGCGACCTGTCCAGGGTGTACCCCGCCTCTCTCCCAATTACTGCTGAAAATAGGCAGCAGCACCCCTCGTGACCCCCTTCGGGATAAGCGTGTTAGAAAATGGATGGCTGGATATTCTATAAGCATCGAGGTAGTTCTAAAAACTGTTTCAATAGAGGATTGAACTCCCTGATCTTTGACTTTGATTATCACCTAGACCAGTCTAAGATTTCAGAAAAAAAAAGCTACAAGCTTAGGAAGTCTGGAATTAGTAGCCCTAATAGTGAATTACATCAGAATATCATCAGTTTATGGGGAGTAATGTGCACCATGGTACTGAATAAAATGATAATTTTAAAGGAACTAAAGAGATCAAGGACATCTAAAGTTATGGTTACTGAGGACATCTAACAGTCAGCGCTCCATACAGGAAGTAAAGATTATACGTGAAATAAACAACCAACTCTTCACAAGGCAAGGCTATTAAAATTAAGTGACGATACCACGAGAACCAATAATATTTAAGTAGAATGATGCAGACTTTAAAACCTCACAAGATTTATTTATAATTTAGATTTTTTTTTTTTATATAAGAAAAAAGTCAGAAAAAAAGTCCCAACTGTCTTTAGCCATCTTTAAAAAGACTAAAACTCTGATAAGAAACAGCAACTGGTGTAAGATACCTGTAGTTACTGTCTTCAAGCTTTTGTTGCAATTGAGAAACGAGGATTTTACATACTGTAAACCTCAAGTTTTGTTAGCATGTAGTTCCTGTCACTGCTGTTGCATAAACTGTCAGTTTGACACCAAGCAATACATCCTGCCCACAATCACGTCTGTCTATGTACTATGAAAATGATTCACAATTAAGTGTCACCTGACAAGAACTCACATACTTGAAAGAGTTTGTATTAAAAAAAAAAAAAATATATATATATATATATATATATATATATTTTATTTCTTTTTTTTTTATTATTATTATTCTTGGTTTCTAAGCTAAAACAGAACCAAGGCCTGGCAACCAGGTTCTTGGTAGGTAAACTGATGGATTTAGGGATATAGGACCAGATTAGAAAATTTTGTGCAGAAACAGACCTAGAAAAAAAACAAAAAAACTTTCTAAAGCTGTTTTTGTGGCACAAATGACTGGTGATGATGCTGAGAGTGGTCAGGGTGGTGAGGTATAAAGGCTGTGGGTTTCACACTACGGTACAGAGGTGTGAATAAAACAGGTTATGGGTTCCCACGCTTCAGTTACAGGAAAAAACATGGATGGCTTTCGACAATTTTTAACCCTTTGGAGGTTAAATTAAAGGTTTTTAAAGTTCCTGATGTGGCAAAGAAATAAATTCTAAATAAGAAAATATAGTTCTGAAATTGTTCTGAAGAGTCTTCTGTGTTTATGAAAAAAAAAAAACCTTTTAAAGCATCTCTTTCTTTCTTTCAATAATAATAATAATAATAATTGAACTTTATATGCCTCACATTGGAGAAATTGTTTGGTTTAAGAGTAATGGCTTTTACTTTGTGCCACCCATTCATCTTCTGTAGGCTAGTGAAGAACAATTTATGACAGGCATTGCTTTTTTTAGTCATACCAGGACAACACTAAACACACTGTAACTGTATCAGATAGACTTTTGTCATCCTTGTTCACCTAAAGTTAGATGATTGGGGAGATTCAGTAGTTGGTGGTGCAATGGATGGCACCTCCTTCTGCCTCCATCTAAGTAGTTAACAACAAAAAATATTACCTGCTGTTCTGGCTCAAGATGAAAAATAGTGTGGACGACCACAAAGCACCTATATATATGCACAAAATTGTTGTTATCCCTGATTTAATAAAGGAAAAACATACAATGGTTACAGAAATAACCTGAATCTGACAAAAGTAATAGATCTTTTTAATCTATTTAATTGGAAAAAATTAAAGTCAGACATTATTGTTGCTGAACTTGACTTCTCCTTCAGTGACAGACTGCTGCACTCTAAATGCACCCAGCAGTGTTATCACAGATCTTTCCTACCAGCAGCTGTGTAACCACCACTGTTCCCAACACCCTAAACAAGTTGTTACATTCATGCTGATTTTGTGCAGTTTCTTTCTTAGTCAGTTTAACAACATGCTGACGTCATTTTTCACATCTTTGAATTTCCTGCTATTTTTAAATATCCATTACTGTCAAAATATTTGTTATTTATTTATTTAGGTGCACAGTATTTGTATTGTTAAAACACTTTACAGTACAGTATTTTATTTGTATAAAATACTAAAATATTTTATAAAAATACAATCTTTTCGAAGATTCAAATTTGTGTGATAATTTTTTCTATAATCTTTTTGCTGCTATAACACCAGAATTTCCCCATTGTGGGACAATAAAGAGATTTTCTATTCTGTGTTATTCTTTTCTATTGTATTGATTATTATCCCTGCTTCAAAAGAATGGTTTTAAAAATGAAACCCGTGAAACAAACAACTGGACAAAAAATATTGTAACCTTCACTTAGAATTTTGTTGCACAACCTTTTCAGGTAATAATTTTATGCAAATGGTCTTGTAGCCATCAGTGCTCCTCTCAGCAGGTATTTTGGCCCATTCCTCTTGAGCAAATTGCTCCAGTTGTCTCAGGTTTAAAGGCTGCCTTTTCCAGGCGGGAAATTTCAGCTACTTTCAAAGATGTTCAGGTTAGGGCTCAAATAGAATGCAACTTCAGAAGAGTCCAATGTTTTCCTCTTAGCCATTCTTGCCTGTTTTTAGCTGTGTTGTGGGTCAATATCCTGTTGTAAAACCTATGACCTCTGACTGAGACAAAGCTTTCTGACACTGGGAAAAAACATTTCTCTCAAGAATCCATTGATAGTCTTGAGATTTCATGGAACCTTTTTCAGTCTCTCTCTAACCAGACCTCTGGAGCAAGAACAGTTTGTGGTGTAGGTACAGTAGGAGATAATGTGGGCTTCAGTCAGACACCACCCTTTTACTACATAGTGTGTCAGAAAAAGATCACAATACTTATTTAGGTTTAGTGTTCAATGTCAAATACCGCCATGAGCAACTCCATATATGAAAAACTGTTGCTGCAATGAGCAGAATTATATGCATCCTACAGTATGAGCAACAGTTCCATAATAAATATGCAGACAAGTGCAAAGGTTGTTTTTTATTATTATTATAGATATGCACCAGTCCATTTAATTTTTTTTGTAATGTGTTATAGTTTGCAGGATTAGGTGTATTCAGCAGAAAAACTAAGCGGATGGGTTATATTTGTAGCACATATTGTCGCTTCTTCCATAAAAATCAAAGCCAATGTTAGAATTCAAATTAAGGTTTGCAATTTTCATATGTTAAAAAAAAAAACGTTTTTTACTTTACAGGAGAGAAGATGTTCAAATAAGATGCAAGTCCTTTTTCACTTCCTCTGAAAGCTTTGAAGCCTGCAGCCAAAGTATGACCTACATATATGACGAAACATCTAACAGCAGTCAGGCCCACCGAAGCTGCTGGGTTTATATCCTGTTAGTAAGACGTCTCAATAGTCGAGCTCAAACACACGTTAAACCAGCTCCACTTTCAATCAATTTAATACTAAAAGAAATAGGTTCTGTTGGACCAATAAAAACAGATACTCGTATTCTGCATCTCAGCTGATTTCAATGCAGAAACCAGATTAAGGTCTGATGACACTAGAGCTTCTATATAAATATTAAAGCAAGTTCTACTAAAAAAATGCTTGCTATATGATCTGAATAACATATGTTTTGTGAATAAATATCATAATATCATATTATATCATATCTCTTTGAAAATTTAAGGGAAACTTGCAGAGGAAGTTAGAAAATTACACCTAGAAACTACTAAAAACAATGAAAAACTCACTAAGTAGTTCTTGATTGATATTTAGGAGCTGCTGAAGGTCATCAAATTATTAAAGGGTGCCTTTCACTTTGATAAAAAATATTTTAAAAAATTATTGATTTTATTTTTTAACATGAAATGCATTAGCTAATCACCAATAAGTCAAATATCAAATGTAAAATTGTGGGATATTATATTCTGAGTTAAATTTAGCTTCCAAATCATATCCAGAGCTTTGAAAAAAAAATAGGCCACTTCTTGTTTCTTCTGTTTTCGTTTTAGATCATAATTCTTATGAACAGAAGTTGACTAAATGCAAAAGAGAGTTTTCAGGTTATGCTTTTGTTCATTACGGAACCAGGGAATTCAACCTAATCGGGCACTATGTGGAAAGTTACCAGTAGCTTGCTAAATTAGACTTCAACTATAATAAACAATAACGGGGAGACATCTCAAACCAAGAATTTACTTAATGGAACCCTTTTGACAGCAGGAAGTAAGCCAAAGGCCAATGGATTCCAAAGAGCAACACACCATTTGCCCATCTGAAGAAATGAAAAAATACTATTTACTATATTGTTAGAAAGCCATTTTTAAGGCCTTGAACTTCCAGCTAGGCACAGTGAGAGCCAAAATTCAGGGTAAACTTTAGAAGGTGTGGCTCCTGAACACAAAGGATAATCCCACATTTATTAAATGGGAGACATTTTGACAAAGACAAGAGTTTTGGAAGGTGCATCCATCATACCTGCTATAAAACTAATAGCATTGAAAAAGAAGGTTTTCTACGCCAAATCCTGAAGGAGAATGTCTGGACATTGGTTTGCGCCCTTAACTTCAAACTCTGGGTATTAAACAAGATGATGATGGGAAGCGCACCAAAAGCCCGCTTTATCGGAACCAAGAAAAAAAAGAGAACCAAGAAACCGAGGGTAATTTAAATAGAGTAGAAGAGGAGTAAAGGCCCTTGAATGTATTGGCCCACAAGTGAAATGTGGAGAAAGCCACACAGATGGTGAAAACATGAAACAGTGGTAAACTGAACCTGTGGCAGAGAGGCCAAATAACTCCACTATCCAGCCAGCATTTCACAAAACAATCCAGAGCAAAATCTGAATGTCTGCTGAACTCACAAGCTTTAAACCAATGTCAGAGTTAACAATTCATTGAAAAGAACGGTTCTAAAACTACCGCTTGCCAAAATATAATAAAACTATAATAATTTTAAAAAAGACATATCGATGTCCCTCAATTTGGAAACTATTATGTTGACTGAAACGTAAGAATATGTTCTTTTTAAAAGAGTTGCTGTTGTTCTGTGATGTCCTGCTGCTTTGCTGCTTCAGGACCTGGACTCCCTCATGGAATTGTCATTAATCCCACCAATAAGTGCCGCTCAGAATAGTTCAAAAACCATGAAATGAACAGTCTGGAAGTCCCTAAAATAATTCAGGTTTTAAATCCAATTGATTATGATGTTACATAAAATTAAAATAATGCTGAAGCTTAAACTACTTCTCAAGGGCCGCTCTAGACAGGGGCCAATGGCGGGAAGTGCCCCTGGACCCTCTATTGCCCCTGTACTGAAGACATAATGCTAAAAAAAAAAAATCATTCTAATGATGATCTGCACTGGAAAACAGTTGAAGTGAAATCCATGTATTTTCTTTTTTATATTTCTTTACAGTTCAGTTTTAATTATGATTTTAAAATGAAACTGATAGCCTCACTTGTATTGACATAGAATCACAGTTCACATTTGCTAAATTTCATTTTTTAACAAAATAAAAAAATCACAATTTATTGCAGCTGAATTCTGTTTTATCAATTTTTTTTTTAAAACTGGTAAGTCAAAAACATGTCGATTCCTGAACTGCTAATGTTCATTTACCTGATAAAAACATTTTATCTTCTAATAAATATTCACTTGGCAACTAGTTATTTCAGTTGACTTTTTTCCATGGTAAAGGATTTTTTTTTTGTTACTTAACTCAACATTTTAGAAACTAAAAATACAGATTTTCAGTTGGAACAGCATACAATTTTAATTAAACTCAATAATGTGGAAATTTGGTCTTTATTCTGTGTAGGAGCTAATGCGACTAAATGATAAATATTGCTCTGTGTTGTTGTTTGTTTATATATATATTTTTTTGTTTGTTTTTTCTTCCTGTGGAATGTCTTCACATTAAACACAATCCACATTTGTCCACCAGAGGGAGCCAAATACTCGGTAATTGATTTCCTTTCGCTCAAAGGCTGCTGGGAAATTTTCAATATGGAGGTCGGCATCATGCGGCGCTAACTGAGAGGTAAACATGTCATATTTTGTGTAAACCTTGGCTAGAAATACTGTGTTTGTTGAATATTTTCTATGATATGTGGACCCGCATCATGTGGACCTATTGTTGCCGCTACAAACTGTGCCGCACGTGACGTCACATTATATGAAACAACAACAGGAAGTAAAAGATGTTTCTGTCCACAGGCTAAAGACTGAAGGCTGCTTCCATTCAGACATGGTAAGAGAGCTTTACTGTCAACTGGAAAAATCATTTTCTCTTTTTTAGTCTTTGCTTCGACAGCCTCCTCCCTGAGAAAGGCCCATTTCAAAATAAATATACTTTAGAAAACTATAAAAAAGGAAAAAAAAGAAAACAAACTGATGCATTTTGGACTATACTACATAAAGAAACCCACTTTAAATTTATATTTAGCCTTTATTTAACCAGGTTAGCTCCAGTTAGACTGGAAAACTCTTGCAGCAGCTTATAAGGAGTTAGATTTTTTTTACAAAGAAACTGGAAGTTGACTGAGTTTTTGTCTTTAAATGCTTTTAAGTTGAAAGTGAAAGCAGCCTCAATGATCTGGTATTGTTTTACTTGATATGTTTTTTTATGTACAGGTCATTTACTTTAATGTTTCTCTGTTTATTATGTAACTTTGCTGCCTCTTGGCCAGGACTCTTTTTGAAAAAGAGGTTTTTAATCTCAATTGGATTTTTGTCCCTGGTTAAATAAAAAAAATAATAAAAATAAAAAGGTACAACAGATAAAACAACCTCTCTCATAAAACATTTACACACAGACATAATCGACTGCAGTGAAATAGAGGATTTTAAATTCACCGACTGCCAAAAGTGCTTGATTGTAAATTTCAGGTAGTTGAGGCTAAATATCAAACCTTTTCTTGCCCACTTCAATTCTTACTGTTTGTGTTAAAACAACACCTGATCAAAACAATGTTCTGCTGCTAGAAGATATCTACTGAGGTCATATCTGCATTTCCTTGCAATCTTTCAGAGCTTTTCACACCTATAAAAGGCTTGAAATGTCACCGTATATCAGCTTCTATTCATACTCCAAAAATCAGCGTTAAACATTTGAAGCTGCAGAAGAAGCCAAAATGACTTTGCATGAACTTAAAAAAAAAAAACTGTTTTAACACCCAACTTCTGAGGTTTTTTCTTTGCAGAAAAAAGCAAAGATGTACTTTTAACGATTTTTATTTCAAGTTTTAACAACATACTGTACTTGATGAATTTCATTGGATTAAATGAAATAATTTTATGATCTAGCGAGCTATTCTTTCAAGCTGTGAATGTGGCTAACCTGCTTCGGAATTTCTAAAACTATTAGGCAAATTACAAAGAAGAAATTTAATGCCTAACCCTAATAAAAATAAAAAAAATTGTTTCTTTTATTTGCACAGAACAGTAAAAAAACTGAAATTCAAGTAAGTCAATGTTTCTTCAATTAAGGAGGTAATTGAGACACTCTGCTAATGGAATAAGACAGTTAACATTTAAAATTAGGAAAAAACAACTTATTTCAAGTCCATAATATCTCTTATTTCATTAGCTGATCATATTATATGCCTACTTAACCTAAGGGTAAATATGCTAATTAAAATAATTTTTATTTATTTTTAGATTGCTTTTGCTGTAAATTTAAGGATTTCTAAAAGTTAAGATGTCTTTGCAGGAGGACGTCAGCGCTGTGATGTCCTGGTTTTCCAGCCCTGTGTACAGCCGCTACTGGCAGCACTACCGACAGGCCATGGCCTGGCAGCAGAGACACAGGCGGGCCTACAGTAAGGCCTTGGAGGCGGCTTATGGCCCAGCCCCCCCACATGAGGGATATCCCAGCAGCCAGCGACGCTATGCCGACTGGCAGGCTGGGGGGAGCGGCAGCGACGATGCAGACGATGGAGAGGATGAAAGCAGCTCGGATAGCGACATCGAATGTGACGTCAGCAACATGGAGATAAGTGAGGAGCTCCGGCAGTACTTCGCCCACACCGAGAGACACAGAGAGGAGCTGAGTAAGTCATGGTGGGGTGTAGAGACAAATAAAAGCGCTTCCAACTACTTTCAAAGTAGCAGAATTTTTTAATTTAATATTTTTTTTTTGCAGAGAGGCAGCAGCAGATGGAAGCAGAGCAGCAGGAGGGCTACGTACTGGCCGATCAGGACCTGCACGGCGTCTCCAACCGTAGCAGCGCCGCTCCCCCTTCTGACCGACCAGGCGAGAGGCGAGCCGCAGAGATGAAGAAGCTCTATGGGAAAGACGCGGCAAAGATCCTGGCCATGGAGGCGGCCATGCAGCTGACATTCGACAGAAACTGTGACCGGAAGCAGCCCAAATATTGGCCTGTCATCCCGCTGAAGCTGTGAACTCTGATCTCCCCAAGAGTCAGCAGCTTTGTTCTGTAACGGATGGTGACTGAGTTAGCTGGACATGTAGAGCTGAAGGTTAGGAGCCATTCTAAGTGGAGGAAAGGCGGACAAGCTTCTGTTTCAGGGTCAGGGAAAGGGCAGGCTTACTGTACGTGAGCCGTGTCCCTGGTGCTGATGTAAATATATTCAAAGCACAGGAGTCTGTGTGTTTCCTCCTGATCTGTTTCTGTTTCCCCTCCACCTTGCTGATCTTTCAGCTCCCTTTAGGCCTGTCAGCTTATTCTTAGCAGTAAAACAGACGCTTCTCTGCATGGCTGCTTCAGATTTTCCACTTTTCAACCCAAGTTCAGAGTGCTTGGTTTTGTTTCCTCTAAATCCAGCTTTGTTTGTGACATTACTTTGAATAACTTTCATGTGTCTTCTCAAGAGGTTTGACCTGTATTTTACCTTGTTTGTGTATCTTTACAGAAAAGTAGTTAATAAAGCTTTTTATATATATGGGTGTTTTTTGTTTTTTTTAGCTAAGAAAGATTGTCCTAAATTCAAATAATTTAACCTTGAGGTAGTTTTTACATATGTAGAGAAAATAAAAGGGACCTTCTGTATGTTAGTACTCTTCAGTCATTAGTTTCTCCTTCTGCCCCCATTTAACATCAAAGGTAAACCATTACAAGCCATTCATGGGGTAGTAATTTAACATAATGACATCAGGCACTTAGCTGAAGTTCAAACTCTTAAGATCTCAAAAGGAAAACATACAAATAAGAGGCAGCTGGGCGGAAGAAATCCAACAGCAATCAAACGAATACTAATAATCTCTGACTGCAAAATCCAAAGAAGCTTAATCTTTTTTCAGCTTTAACGAAAAAAACAGGATCTAAATAAAAACAAGCGCATGAAAATTTAACAATATTAGATTAGAATTCTGTCCTGTAACCCAATAACTCAGGCTGGTGGTGGTGTTATCATGGTGAAGGGGTAATTCTTGGTGCACCTTAAGCCTATTAGTTTTAGTTGAGTCTTGTTGAAGAGCCTTATCCCTTTATGACCACAATGCACACAGAATAATGCACTATGTCACAAACCTAACATTACAATGCTTTATTCAACCAGACATTAGTTCATTAGTTTAATCCAAAGGTTCTGGATTTCCATCCAGCAAATTACATTTTACAATGTTGCAAACAGTAAAAATCTACCTATCAGAATCTCCTATCAGAGCATCATAACCACTGAGGGATCCCTGTAGGAAAATTATATTTTGTCCAATTAAACACGCAGAATTCTTTAAAACAGAAAAAGAGTGAAGTGAAACAATAAAAGCAGGTAGAAGTAAAATTATGATTTAAAATGAATATTGAATTTGGCTGCAGAAACTGAAAACTGATTCAGATGTGCAAATATGCAAAAGACGTTACAGTCAGTAGCTCATTCACAAATCAAATCTCCAACCAGAGCTAAACATTTACACTCTAGTCAACCCAAACCTTCACATTAGCAGCAGTGTCATTGCAGCAATAATGGAGCCTAGGTGGAAGTACAACTGAAGAAACTCATTGCTCTCGTACATCCACCTGCGACACAGCCAATCAGCTTTGAACCAAACCTCCATGAAAGCCAATCGGCATCCAAAGTTCATCTTAAAAGGCCTCTGATCCGCACTTGTCTGCTCCTGTGCGCAGGCGGCGGATGCGCTGTGACTTCATTCAGATGACACCCTCATCCAGCCCCTCCTCCACCATCGTAGCTAAAGCTTCATCAGAGTGTCATTCCTCTCGGACTCTTACAGCGTTCCATGTCTCATCTTAACCCGTCAGACAGAAGACCGCCATGTTGAGCCTGGTTCTGCCAGAGGTTTTCCTCTCCGCTGTCGCTTCATGCTTGCTCATCATGGACAGGTTCTCTCAACCTGTGTTATCCAAACCGGACTTCCATCTTCCAGGTCCCTGAGTGAAGCTCTAGAATCAGCTGGATCTCCCCATAAAGCTCAGCAGACCGTCTCACTAACCAGCAGTCTACAAACTGACCAACTTCCTCTATCTCCACTCCACCACCAGTTTCAGCCCTGGCAGAGAAACAGCCCTATTCTTTGCTCCTGTTCACACATATCTATCAAAATTCAGCACTATGTTTCCTGCCGCGGTCTGAGCACCAAAGGCAAATTCATTTTTTAAATAAATTTCTCCTAATTGTCTTTTCTCTTCATGTGAGTTTTTCAGATTGAAATGGGGTATGTTTAATGTTTCCACAGTGTGTGGTTTTATATCAACTTGTTTAATGTTCTGGATGAATGTGAAAAAACCCCATAAATTATGACTTAAATATTAATATTTCCAGATTATATTGAAATGCTCCATCCAACCATCAATCTGAGGCTCTACATTATTTACCTGTAAAATGTAAACCCATAACCACCTACTAAAATGTAAATAGTTGACATCATAAACATATAGAGTAGAATGCAAATTTTGAATAGTTCAAAATGTTTTATTGAACTTTGACCTCGATGTTAGGTTTTTTTTTTTTTTTTTTTTTTGGTCTTCTATTTTTTCACCTGGATGATAAAATCTACATAGAAGATTCTATATTTATAGCACATGTTTTGCTTGAAACCAGCTCAGCATTGTGATAACACTACCCTTGTGCAAACTAAACATTTAAAAAATGCATTCCTTCACTCAATTTATTTCGTGATACATGCAAATCTGATCAGGACGCATGTCTCTTTGGATTAATAAACTCAGATCTATTTCTAGTCGCAGGTCGTGACGTCACCCCCTCCCCTCTCTTGATTCTTCAACGGGACGTCCAGTGGTTTGGCTGAGGCGCGACAACCTGTGGAGCGCATCTCACACTGTTTTTGTCTCAGGGGAAAGTTTCCAAACGAGCAGAAGAAATGGGTAAGACATTTTATTTTTAAATTGAATTTTGTGTGTTAATTTCTTTACTTTGCAGCCTGGTTGAAGACTGCGCGAATCTTCACTGATTGTGCGCCAAACGTGCAAGACGTGCCCGATCCGATCAACAGCTTGATTCTAGATTTTTGGTGCACTTTGAAGTTTTTTCATACATGCATTTATCTCTGTTTCTGTTTTCAATCAGTTTCTTGATTTAACCACATGCTTCATTTGTTGATCACCGATGAGATTATTGATTTGCAGAGAAAGTGCGTGTTTTCCGCATATCTGTGTGCGTGCTCGCGCGCTGACGCTCCCAAAGCTTAGAAATACACAGGGAGGACCCCAGGCTCCATTAGTGTGAAAATATCCTCTCATCTTCTCTCAAAAGCAGATAACATGTGACATATTCTTTCAGTCTCTTAGGGAATATTACTGCCTTTTTCTCCAGCAGAAAAGAGCAAAAGAGATAGTTTTTCACGTCTTAGTTTGTTTGATAAAGGATCATTTCAAACTTGAGTAACCCTGATGATCCAATCTATATGCAATAGCTCAGAGGTATCAAAATAATTTCTATCAATAATGCAGAACAAGATGATCTAAGTTATGAGATTGAGAGGAACTCCATAAAAACACTTTTATGATAATAAATAATAGTCGTCCATTGGCTTCACTAAATAGATCTATAGAAATGGTGGGGAAATGTTGCTGTGCAGTTTCTGTTAAAAACAACAACTCATGATCTTCACCACAAAACTCAGCATAACGTGTCTTCAGGAGAAAACTCAACAAAATCAGACCCTTTGGCCTAACAGAACAAAAGCTGTATTCATTTAAATGGAGACATTTTCTTTTAGGAACATCAATAAAGCTAATTCATCTCAAAATCTTCCTGTAGATGATAGTATTAAAGTATTAATACATATATAAACAACTCAACACCAAACTTTCTTGGCGTTCATCACAATGTCCCATTGTTTTCCCGCTGTCCACGATTTCTTTTAGGGCTCCAACTAACGATTATTTTTGCAAAGCGAGTAATATGCCGATTATTTTTCCGATTAATGGATTCTTAATCGGATAGCCAAAGGTTCTTTAAAGAAGTTTTTTTTACAAAAGTAAACCAGTGGAAACTAAAACTTTTCCACTTGAGAAGTTCTGGATAGAGCATACTAACAGCCATTTTTTTCCCCACCTTAAATATAATTACTGCCCTAAGTGCTACAGGCGTACAGTCCTAAAAACTGCAGTTAACGATCATTCAGTAAGTAAATTAGCCGATGATTATTTCAATAATCGTTTAATCATGATCAATTTGATTGTTTCAGCCCTAATTTCTTTAATATTTGAAAAAGTGTTTGCTGTCAATAATGACAAACATAAACAGATACAGTACTTTAAGTTTGAAATTTCAGGACAAAAAGAAATTATTTAATACTGTCAGGGAAATAATAGAGATTTCAGGGGCTAAATGCACAACAGAAGATAGAAGTTCCCAGAAGATGACTTTGATTCCCAAATACACCTAAGTACATTTCCAAACCAGAAGTATAGAATAGAATAGAATATAATAGAACAGAATAGAATAGAATAGAATAGAATAGAATAGAATAGAATAGAACAGAATAGAATATAATATAATAGAATAGAATAGAATAGAGAACATAGGATAAAATCCTTAAAGATAAAGTTGTCTAGTATGATGATATTTACAAATATTAGAGCTAATTTCAGGATTTTAAAGTACATTTTTAAATTATATGTCAGCATAGATTCATTTGATCCTCCTGTTGTCAGGTTCTGTGAAGGCTGACATTGATTGGATTAAAATGGGAGTGATCGGCTCACTCTTTGTGGATTAAACAGGTTGAATAAGCTCATAACAAGCAAGATGACGGATGAGTAAGCATGTGTGCAGGTTCCAAAGCATTGTTTTGAACATCATCTTGATTAATTTCAGATATTTACTAAAAGGGATAGTTTGGTATTAGAAAGTGGGATGCAAAAGACAAAATAAAAGCTTTTTATTTATTTATTTATATACATCCATCTATTTTCCGTCAAGCCTATCCCTGCTGGGGTCACGAGGGGTGCTGGTGTCTATAGAAAAAAAAAAAAGGACAGCTAAAATTTCAAAATTATAAAGTTACTTTATTTACTGATTATATTTTTTGACCAATCAAGAACTCCAAACTGAAGCATTACTATGATATTACAAAAGCAGTAAAAAAAATCTTAAATGTGAAAAGATTTCAATTCAATTCAGTTTATTTCTATAGCGCCAATTCCCAACACGTCATCTGAAGGCACTTTACAGTTCAACCAGATCATACAGTCAAATTGATACAAAGTTTTCTATCTAAGGAAAACCAGTTGATTGCATCGACTCATTGATTCAAAAGCAATTTAATTTTTCCCCAGAGTCTTGGGTTCTTACCCTTATTATTCAGTTACTTGGTTCCCTGCATCATACCGTAAAAGGTTGTTCTTTGGCATTTAGGTGTTGCAGACATTATTCCATGGTAAATATGAAGACATGTTGAGAATAAAAACACTAAAGGTTCACAAATGAGTAAAATAAATAGAGGACTATTTACAGTCTGGGTTGAAATATATTCAGGTCACCATCATTTCATCTATGGTTATTCAAGGTCAAAATGCACTGTAAACATCTTACTGTAACTTCAGCATTGATATTAACTATAAAAAAGACGTTTATTTAATTTGACTTTGATACCATATTCCTGGCGTTAAAGACTTTAAGTGTAAAATGGTTAGTGCTGAAAGTAAATCAAATGTCAAAATATTTGTTTATGTTTTTATGGAAAAACCTTGGCAATATGGAGCACTAGTGAAATACTTAGAGGTGCTATTCCGGAGATGGCCACTAGGGCCCTCATTCTCTAAGATTACATGTTATTAATTTTTTATTTTATTTTTTCGTCTCAATAAAAAATAAAAAGTGGTAACTTGTGCTAAAGAAAAAAACTCAGTTGTGGCTTAATTTCCTCCCCTGTGAGAGAAAACTATCGATACCAGTTACGTGTTTCAATTTACACCTGTCATCTTTTTTTTTTTTTTTTTTGCATAATAAAAGAGCAAGAACAGAACTATGTTTGATATTTTGACGCAGTGTTAAAAAAAAAATTATAGACGGTTAGCAGAGCTTCATACTTTACCATTGTTAGTCCAGTGTTAATTTTTTTTTTGTTTTTATTTCAACTTAAATTAGAAATATATACCGCAGAGATGATTTTGTGATTGTTTGCTCCAAGTTCTGATAAAAAAATATGCATTTATTAGGGCTGAAACTAACGATTATTTTGCAAATCGACTAATCCGTCTATTATTTTTTTATATTGATAATCAAACAGCCAAAGATTCTTTAGAAAGAAGACTTTTTATAAAATTAAACCAGGTGAAACTCAAACGTTTCCATTTGAAAGGTTCTGAATAGAGCATATTGATAGACAGATTTTTTTTTTCTTCATCTTAAATACAAAATGTTTATATTTTTATCACAATCTTAGTATACAGCCCTCATCTAAAGGCATGTTTTAGAGTCTATACCTCAGTTAACGACTAATTGATTGTTAAATTAGTTGACGATTATTTCAATAATCGATGAATTATGATTCATTGTTTAAGCCCAAGTATTTAATTTATTTAAATAGCTGGGGATACCAGCTGATTATAGATGACTATACCAAAATCTACAAGATATTTTTTTAATGATATAAAAAGACATGATACATTGATGGCAACTGTTTCTGGAAACATATTTGTTAGGAAATCTAAACTTCAAACTAAAATCAAAAAATCAAACTAGAGGGTGACAGTTTGATCCCATTAAGCCACTGATTCCAGTTTTTCTAAGCCTGACCCTCCCACTCTGGTTCCCTCCCTGTCCTCTGCCTCCGTTTTCTCCTCTAACATCTATAACATCTGTTCCCAATAAGGCAGCAGGCCATTTTATGGCCTCCAGGCTGGTGCGAAGTAGAGGACAGACAGGATGTAGTGTGGTGACATGATTTACTGTGATGAAGAACTTGCGGGTCATTTCTCTCCAGGAAGCCCTCCTAAACTACTTCATTTTGCCTGTTTCTACTCCTGAGCTGCAGCTCTTCTCTCATAATCGCCTCCATCATCATCTCATCTTTCATCTGTTCCCCTCATCATCTCCCTGTTTGTTGCCTTCATCGTTATTCTTTCCAACACCCCCTCCGTGTGTCCTCCTCCGTGAATTCACTCTTTGTGCTTCCTCTCTCTTTTTTTTTTTTTGTTGCTGCAGCTCGTCTCTGCTCTGCTTTATGTGAAAAACTCATCCTGCTTTTGCATCCTCTTCAGTGGATTTGCAGTGATATGCAGGATAGAGATACTGAATGTAACGGCTGTCAGACTTCAAAGGACTTCTGTTTTAATGACTTGCTTAACTCTGAAGGAATAATTGATCATTCACTTGGAGAAAAGGAGAAAGTGGGACAATCTGCTGATATAATCTGATCAAAAGGGGATACAAACACTTTGGGTTAGGAGGTTGAGGAATAGAAGCAAAGCAGTGTATAGAAATAAATATTCGTGTTTTGGGTTTGCAAGACAGTAGCAGCTGATTAAAACATATAAACTATTAGATCTACAAAAACTTGAACTGTTTAAAAGATGGTGAATCTGGAGGTTTATAAGTTATAAACAACTTCAGCTTGTTGATGCTGCAGATTTTGCTTGCATATTTGGTTATGACTCCAAACACTGTAGATAGATTATGTATTTTTCTATGGTTGGAAGATCAACAAGAGGGACATACCTAAACAAAAACCTTTAAAATTAGTCGGTCATTATGTTCATACATTATTAAGATTAGAATTTGTCATGCAGCTGTATTTTTAAGAATGCAATCTCTGCAAGTTTTCAAGACTGAATGAATAAATCTTTAGTTGGTTCATGGTAACCTGCTATATTTGTAATTCTAATTTATGTTTTTGGAAGTTTGATTTATACTTTTTTTTTATTTTAAACAGCACTTTATTTACACAATTCAAACAAATAAATAATTGACGTAAAACAAGTGTCAGTTGAAATCATTAAATGAGGATCTTGTTAAAATGTTGTGCTACATCTGACACAGTAGCCTACATAAAATTTTGTTGAAACCCCACAAGTGCATAAAATCCTCCATGTTCTGTGTGGCTCTGTGGAAGTGAAATTCCAGCTTTATTCTGGGTTTAACGTTGCACTTCCACAGAGCCATGGCATCAAGGTGAGGTCCCTCCTGCAGTCTGTCTCTATGGGACAGGTAAATAGCCATTTTTGCTTCACTGTTCAAAAAAGTCGGGCCTTTGGGTTATTTCTTCTGTTTTGGGAAACTCCTCCTATAAAAAGGCTGGAGAGCAGAGGTCCGCTTTGCTCGGAGAAATGGGGATCCAGGATCAGGAAAAAAGCATCTCAGTGATCTTAATTAAATTGTAGTTTATGCATGTATCTTATTCTAGTGGTCAAAACATAAATTTAACAGGCAAATTATTTTATTTAACTGCATAGATGAAGGTAAAGTGCTTTTTTAAAATGACATTTTCATTTTTTTTCCAAACAATGTTTGCATGTATATTATACAGTATCTGCATGACTGATAACACATTTGTTATTAAGTATATATAACTTTATTTAAAAAGAATAAACAGATTTTAATTTGGCATACATTTAATACCTGTGACCCGAATGACCAGCAGGTATTAATGAAATGCACCAACGGAATAAGGAATATTTTCTAAAGGAATTTGATTTCATAGACCTTAAATATTAAGTACATTTAAGAATAGTTTAACTACCAAAATCCAAAAACTATTTTGCTTTTAGTTCATACATTTAGTTAATATCAAATTATGTTTCAATATGGTCTCTTTTTGAGGTAACTGGTAAAAAAAAAAAAAAAAGTAAGTCATGAAAAAAAGTAACAAACTATGATAAATTCTACTCAATTTAGCTATAATTTATATGAAGTGCAAATAACTGTGGTTCCAGCACCAAACCTTGTGGAACACCTGATGTTACTTTAAGGTTTGTTCCATCATAATTGATTCAGACTTACTATAGTATTTACATTCTAACCAGTAACCCATTCAAACTCACATTTTAGCAAGAATGAAAAAGCCTGAAATGTTAAGTGCATTGCTTAAATTCACTACAAATAAAGTCAATAATTCAAGCATTTTGGAAAATTGGAGCAAAACGTCATCTGTAATTTGTTGTGTTGATTGGAACCAATTTAGCCAATTTCTATCAATAAATCCATTCAAACTGGCATTTTTCCAAAGTATATGAGCTGACAGCTGGACAATAAAGTCAACGCTTTATCTTAAAGGCAAAATATTTGTTTCTTACATTCAAAGGTGGAGAGGGACGTAAAAAAGTGGTACACATTGAGGTGTCATAATCCACTGGTCTTTGTGCTTTTCTTTGTTTTGGGTTTCCTATCTGATCATTTCTGGCTCCCTTGTTGCCATTTATGTCTTGCCATTTACAGTAAATTTCCCTGTGTTTATTATTAGAACATAAATCTAAAATCTAAAAATTCAAATAATTCATTTTTATGTGTCTTATTCCTTTTCATTTGTTATTAGAGTTCTATAATATTTGATTTGCTGGTTTAAGCATAAAGGACTATAAATAACTCCAAAGCTTTACATTTGCAAAGAACAACCATGTGTTGATTGTGGTTACCATAGTTACAATCTGATGCTACCGGGTTTGAGCTCAGTTTGTTTTAAATCGCAGAAAAGTAATACCAGATATCAATGATTGATCTTAAACTCAGCTCATGTAATTTGACCACCTACCAGATTCCCCTAATCTGTATTAAAACACTGAAACAGGAGATGATATTCTTAACAGGGAAAAGTACTCCAAATCAATCTTTATTGTGGGTCCCTCGGGGTCCAGGAACAGCATACCGAGGGCGCATCCGTGTATTTCTGAACAAGAAATGGTTATTGACGTGATGAAATGACTCCTTGATGGAATATTAGATTTTCTGTTCAGCAATAAAACTACTACAACCATTTGATGAGTGTAAAATAGCTTAAACTTAGCCTTGTTACTGACTGTAGCTGCCACAATATACCATTCTAATATTTGTACAATATCACCATCACACAGGACTGCTCGGATCTTCGTAGTATTTGCTCAGACCTTATAACTCAGATGTCATACATTAAAATCCTGCAAGCCGGTATCTTATTTTGCTCATCAAGGAGAATGAAAACATATATATGAAGTATACATGCATTTACGTATATAATAACAGGAAATCAAAAACCAAAACAATCCAAACATGCAAAGCTCAGCAAAAAAAATTTAAATAAAAATCATATTTTCCACTGTTTTCTGAAAGCAGTGATCTGTAGGATCATAGAGCAGCACAGTGATGCATTTTGGGTTTATCATGCATGCACTTTCATTTATGTATTTATCTTAATAAGTTAATTGATATAAAAAACGTTTATTAATAATATGGATATTAATATTTTGTGTTTTTTCTTAAAC
>NW_015151021.1:309230-357374 GCF_000732505.1 Cyprinodon variegatus | reverse complement strand
ATTCTGGCTGCATACGTGACCCTCTTCCTCCCAGACTTGTTCAAGCTGATTTAAATTAGGTAGTTTCCAGCCACAAATTCAGCTTTTAATTGTAACCCAGAGATTTGCAGCAAGCTTCTGGAAGTACATTCCAGATGTATAATGTTAGCTTGTTTTATCAACTTAGAAATATGGTTTAATCCATAGCTGTGGGGTGATCGTCCCAACTGGGCCAACATTTACCCATCTGACTGTGATTGTGGCTCTCAAATGAACAGAACAATGGAATGTTTAGGAAAAATCAACAGAAACAAAAAAGCAAAAAAACAAAAAGTGACAAGAGTGTTTCCAGTCAGAGTTTAGAGATTTTTTACTGAGAGATGTGGAAAATATTGAGCTTTTTGGCCATAAGCACAAGAACAACGAGAAGCCAAAGCAAGGCTTTCAACTTTAGTCACTTGGAACCAGCCAAGCATGGCGGTGGCGGCATCATGCAGAGGAGCTGTTTAACTGCCTGGGTACTGCATAAATACCATTAATGTTTTCTAAATATCCACTCCTCTGCCTGTCGCGATAAAACATTTTTCTGTAGGATAAATTATCCCAGAAATGATTATGATAAACATTGTTATTGGGTTTAAATCCAATGTGCTCTCACACTTCAGATGCCATGTTCAGCATCTCCGTTCATAACTATAGCCCCATTTACATAACCCTTTTGAAACTGTGCCGAGAGCGGCCTGAGTACAGTAACCGAGATAAATCTTGATTGTAAATGGAACGCAACTGAACTGGACAATGCCATACACAACCAAACCGTGCTAAATCAAGGTTCAGTTGTGGCTCAGTTCTCTGATAACACAGTGCACATGAGCAGATCACTTATTCTCATATTTACAGTCACTTTACTCATTTCCCAGGTTTTCCGGCATGTCCTGCTTTGCAATTCAAAGATCTCTTCACCTGTTGATAACATGAACTTCTTCTCAGCCTATCAAAAATAAATGGCAACAAAAGCGTGTGGTGCGACCTGGGATGATGCAGAGACTGAGGCTGTCAAAATTTAATTTGGATGAAGGACGGTATCCAGGCAAAGAAGTTCCTAAATGCTATGGGTGCCGGCATTTTTGTTTGCGTAATTCCAACCTAGAGCTGTTGTATAGTGGACCACCGTCAGTATGCGAGGAACCGTGCTAGCGTGATGTGTAAATGGTCGTAAGAACCGAGCTTGGCCCGGTTAACTGATCCAAGCTCGGTCTGAATTCACCACTGATCGGTTTCAGGGTAGCGTAAATGTGACCTATAATGCTACACCTGCTATGCTAAGAAAGCAATGCGATAGGCCTGAGTGGATACTAATGCAATGGATTCAGACCTTTTGTCATCAAGGGTTTGTAGTACAAAAAAGAAGAGGTTGCATGGAAAACAAACAAGCCTGCAGATGGAAATTATTGAGCTTATTTAAATTTATCATGCTGTTAAATTTTATCATGTATTTAACTGATATATCAGTTATATCAATTGGCCCATATACACCACCTAAAAATGAGCATAAAGAAGAGCTTTAACCTCAACATCATTGAAAATTTGTGCCAGGCTTACATC
This sequence comes from Cyprinodon variegatus, assembly GCF_000732505.1. Taxonomy (NCBI): domain Eukaryota; kingdom Metazoa; phylum Chordata; class Actinopteri; order Cyprinodontiformes; family Cyprinodontidae; genus Cyprinodon; species Cyprinodon variegatus. The sequence continues at coordinate 355,790 of NW_015151021.1, read as the reverse complement.
CTGTTTTTTTTTTCACCAAAGCAGCCTATTGAAGTAACTCCACTATTACTGCCAAGAAGGATGATTAAATGTACTGTCAGAATTATCCTTGAAACCGACTGATGCATCTTAACCCTTTAAAACCAATTGTATTATATTTGATAAATGTGTTTTTTAAAACCACTGCATCATGCAGTGGGATATTTTCATCAGAAACATGTGGCGAATAGAAAATCTATGAGCACTTAGAAATACCTACTGTATCAAAAATAAATGATCTAATTTAATTTCCTATTGTCAGAACAACGCTAGTTGAAAAAAAAAAATCGAATTTGCTGAAAATTATTTCAAGCTCCAGGCTAATATTATGTGGTGCAACTAACTAAAAGGCATTTATTTGATTATTTATCTCATTATTAGTGGAGGTGTGTTTATATGTTTCAGGAGCTGCAAGCTTCAGAGTGCAGCTTGTTAAAGGACACAGGGTGGAGAGTAACTGCCAAATGTTGAATGAGTTCTTTAATAAATAAATAGAAAAATGCACAGTTGTACTTGGAGATCAGGACATTAATGGGCAGAGAAACAGGCAAAGAAACAGGGAATGGGTGGACTAACTGAGGAATCGAGCAATGACAACCAGTGACCTCGTATACTGCGGTTTTCTATTAATTGAAAAAAACTTGTACAGTGTATGTGTGGCTTTAAACAAGGAATGTGAAGAGAGGATGATACAGAAGGAAATCAGTGAGACTGAGAGAGGAAGACTAAATAAATGGGACTGGATTTATACATGAAACCAGAGGACATTTAATGACCCAAGGGAATAAATTACAGAGCATTTTTATGTTATGTTTTATAGATCTCAGAGTGCAAAACAGATTGTTGTGATACATTATTACAAGCCTATTTAAACTCACATTCATGCCCATGACTAGTTTACACTTGCATCATGGTTTATTAAGGCTGATAATCTTAACAGTGTCTTTTGCCCCTCAAATTTACATTTCCTCTGAGTTTTCCTTGTCTTTTTTTTTTTTTTTTTACCTTTTTTTGGCAGAATCAGTCATTTTTAAAAAGGACCTGTTGCCGAGGCAACATGGAGATGCAAAAAGCTTGGAGGTGGGCGTCACTTCAAATCTGGGCACATGCGAGCTGTCATGCATCTTCTCTCTCAAAAGCCCACGCATGCAAAAAATAGACCTCACATAAATATAGTATGACCCACAGGCAGTAGGAGGAACGCCACTCATGTCTCAGCTCCTTCTGCTCTTCTACCACCTCTGCAGGAATGATGATGATGATGACGGTGGCGGAGATGAAGATGATGAGTCTGCCCTCTTTTGCATTTCCTCCACAGAGTGACTCACGCAGAGCGCCAGGGATGAAAGCGGCACTTATCCCACGCTGCTACTGCTGCTGCATTTCTGTACAGTCGGTCACAGGTGAAGCGGCTCCTGTGTCACATGACTCCGGCGAGGTTCACATGACGCGAGCAGACTGACTGATGGAAATGTGTGCGCTTTTGACAAAAAAAAGGTCAGGATGATGATGGCAGCGTAGCATCGTTTGGAGCAGACTGTGGGCCAAATCTGGGCCAGCAGGATTAGCGGCTTGTTGGATATAAATTGTTGGGCGAAGGGGGGGTGGAGGTGTGTGGCGGTTAAGCCATCCATGCCTACAGAAGTCAGGAATTGTAAAAAAAAAAAAAGAAACTACATGCGAGAGTTGATTTTATTTCTGCGCATGCTTCCAGGAGAGGGTGGGCGTTCAGTCAAGCGTAGAGTGAGAAATGATGCCAGTGTGTTTGTAAAAGAAGTGGTAGATGCTGCCTTGTTCCAACCCGCATTTTAAGAGAAACATTACATGCAAATTCGCAACACAGATAGGATCAGGTGTTTACAGGCAATGGCAGAGCAGGATGGGACTTGTTTGCATGAATTTGCATTAAACTTGTCCCCTTGATCAAGTGTGGATCACAAGAGGGAAAGGTCTGCTTCTGTGAAGCTGTGGATCATAACAAACCTGACCTCATTCTTTAACTGTTTCTATAATCCCCAAATCTTTACATTATGTGTGTGTTTTTGAGATGGATTAACCTTTGTCGGCATCTGACGGTTCTGCTCTGGGATGAGAGGGAAGCGTCTCCTTGGCGACGGATAGCTGAGGGCGGGAAGTGGGGGATGAAAGTGGGTCATCATCATCGCCACAGATTAAGGCCTCAGATCTGGATATACAGTCATACATTTATCAATCAACCAGGAAATTTCACGTACAATAAAACATGTCTCAACCAAGTAGCGAGAACCTGTTAGATGAGAAATGAGAGTTCAAGGCTGCAGCCAAAAACTATTTCTCTCCGAAAAGCTTTGAAAATGTAAGGATTTCATTTAAATCAAGGTTAAAGATTCACAAAACTGTTCACCCCCCACCCCCACCCAGATGATGATTGGTTGAAGATGATGATAAATTTACCCTGCTTATATGCACTTTGACAGAGGTTCCCTTTATTTAATTAAAACCAACCTATCGTATGTGAAAAGCAAGTCGTATAAACAAGTCGCTACAGGATGCTGTCAAACAGATCCTTATTTATATGCAGGAACATTTTTACCCAACACTCATAAAAAAAATGGAACACCTAATTAAATATGCATGGCCTCTCAGCAAAATAACAAAACATTCCAATATATTTTTTTCATCTTTTATTTTAGCTGACGTAAGTCTGAGGACAGATTGTGACTCTTTTAACGTTAGCTGTAAATGTTTTAGAAGAGATTCCTGTTTGTTTGTTTATTTTTTGTTTCTTAACCTCACTGCATCTGATTAGGATCAAGATCTGGGCTTTGACTGCATCCAGTTCTTTTCATTTCCTTGTCCTTGTTGCGGATCCCAGATCTGCTTCCATTTTCATTTCTATAGATGTTTTGATTCCTGTTTTCCTTTAATACCTTCTGATACACAATGGAATTCATGTCAGATAGTTTTACAGGAAAGTGGCCAGTCCCTGCTGCGGCAAAGAATCCCAAAACCATGACACTTCTACCTCCATGCTCGATGGTGACTGTGATATTCTTTTCCTGGAATGTTTTTATAAGTTGAAGCCAAATATACCTAGTTCTTTTGTACAGATAAAACAATTTCAAAACAATATAGCAGAGGCTCTAAAATTTGTCTACATTTTCCGCTTCAAACTTTTTCCTGCTCTCATTGTGTTAAAGAGCAAATATTTTTTCATTGCATAAACTGGATTAAAGTTTATTTCATTTCTCTCTGAGTCTACAGACATGAACTTTACATAAGAAACCATTTTCTAAGACCCAATTTGAACAATTATATTAATGCCTTGTTGGACGGTATGTTCTTGTATCTAAGGAAAGAGTTTTTGGAAAGAGTTTTTAAAAATGGCTGGCGGCCATTGAATTCTGAGTTGGTGGACCTTAAGAAGTGAGCACCAAAGGATTTTCTTACAATGGCCATCCTTGATAGATACTTATTATGCATATCATCTTAAAAGTTGTTTTTTTTTTCACATAAAACATGAGTTCAAAAAATTTGTCATGCAAGGAGATGATGAAATGGAAGATTTTCAGCTTTAAAAGAGTTGATTAGCTACAAACGGAAAAATAACAGAAAGAAAAACTGTTTTAAAGCACGGTCATAACTTCATTTTGGACATGAATTGAAAATAAAGTTCAAGTTTGGCGATTTTTTTACTTGACAAAACAACATAAAGCAGTAAAGGAAAACTTGGTTCTGGTTTTGTTCTCTTTTTAGAGCCCGCCGCCCCAGAATGCAATACTCGTTAGCCATGTTTTCGAAACTCTTGACCTGTGTATCTAATCTGTGCTGCTTTCTGTGATCATTTAGCATGCTTCATGCTGCCAGACAGCCACAGCTAAAGTAATTATATAATTTACTAGTTAGGCAACAATCGAGTGTGGGCACCCCTTTTTTAAACTAAATCTGGATTTTTTTCAAAATATGGACGATTTATTTAAGGATTTCACAAACAGAAAAATTTAATTTCACACTGTGATGCATCGTTTTAGTTAGCTATTTACATTTAATAGGAGGGATTATGTAGAGAAGCCAAAGGAATGATAAATGGAAAAAAAGTGAAAAAAAATAAACTTTTGCCACTTTAATCTGATCTAATAAAGATCAACCTAGAGGCCTTTTCAGATGGATGGAAATGCTGGTAGCTCCAAGCAGCACAGCATAGATCTCCCAGAGGATGGTTAAACAAACATAAAGAGGCCAAACTCTGAAATCCCACAAGCCTTCCAAAGATTGACCCCACTACAGCCTAGAGCCAACAGCTTTCATCTCTGACCCTTTAGCTGAATAGTTAGACAACTTCAACACATATTGGACTGAGCAGCATGTCAGGAAGCCAGTTTAAAGGTCAATGCAAAACCTGCAGTGAGGCTAAGGAAGCACAAAGTACCAGAGGACATTAGCAGTATTGTTCAGATGCAGTTTTTACCCTACGATTCCAAGAGTGGATTGCCGGGATTTTAGCAGAAATTTTCAAAATTACTTTTCATTTAATCTAATCAGGCGCTTGCTAAAGTAAGATTTATCATTTTAGCTTCATGTCACACTGTACATTACAAGTATTTACCAAAGCTACAATATATGGTATTTACAAATCAAGAAATTGTTTAAGTTGATATATTTCTTTTAATCACCATGTTCAGAAGCTTGGAGTTTTAGCATTTTAGGCACTTTGTGCACTTAGTTTGGCTTTTTACGGTCAGTAAATACCCATACAAGTGCTAATTTATATTATTCTGATTCTGAATGCTTGAGAAATCTATGTTGCAATGATTATTTGGATTTAGTATATTGCATAGCTCAAATATTTACAATTTTACAGAGCACCGTAGACAGCCTGAAGTATCTTAATCAGATATTCTGCTCATTTGGTATCTACTACGACTGAAATGGTCTCGATCAGTGCAGTTTGTAAAAGCGAAAACAGAATATGTTTTGTTTGGACGTCAGACTGATTTAGTTTTGCCGTTTGAGGTGAATTTATTGGAACCTGTAGAACAAATAAGCATTTCTTTTTTAAGTTTACTTTTTTCTTGTAGTAGCCGTCATTTAGTTGTATTAGTTTACACAAGCATCCAGCTGTGTTGTCAGCACACAAGTTCACAGCCGCTTACAGTACATGAAGGCGCTCTCATTGTCATTACAAGTCCAAAACAAATTCTCCTTCTGCTGCTTGGCTTTAATGAGCAAAGACAGGCCTTTGACAAGCCTCCTTGTCTTTGCCTTTAATGGTCTTTAAGACTTGCGGAGGCAGATAAGAAAGTTTCTGCAGCTCTGCAGGATCACTGTCTACAAGGAGATTTCTTTTGAAGCCCAGTATCTTGTAAAGAATGCCCTTGATGATGTGGGTGATTCAGCACAACCAGCCGGTGCACGGGTCATTTCTGAGCACGAGGCTTCCCAATGTGTTTGCTTTCAAAACACTGACATTTTCTCACATGACCCAACAAACAGGCCTGCTGTGTACGGTCCAAACAGGCCAGGAAGACTCTTTAGGCCTCAGTGGTTTTGTTTTGTCCCAATCTGCCGATCGCTGAATAAAACTCTCCATGCTGTTCTAGAGTTGAACAGGGTTCATTATAACTTCAGAGATTGGGTTGATCTCTCTGATATGAGGAGCTTTACAGCTTTAAAAATCACTGTACAGTAGTTCCCAGGAAACCTACTACACCAATACATTCAGTAGAAAACAGCGCATGGCTCAAGGGACGCAGCTCATTTTGTTAGCATCTTTGATCTAGATTATCTAAGTGCAGATAGATTGCCGTGTAATTTAGGGCAAATATGTATTGTACCCAGGGGGCAGAGGAAGCACACTTTTGGTGATGTTTGGGCTGTGTGGTTTTAGTAAAACATCTGGGCATTGATTTTATGTCTTGGCCTTGTTTACAAATGTGTCTTCTTCTATAACATCACACCCAGTCAGCGCTTACGGAAAGGGAGATTCTCTATTCTTTTCCTTGAAAGATTGAAAATTTCTGTTTTTTTGTTGATTTTAGGCCATTTTCTAAACAAAAATCCCAAATGTGTATCTGGTTTCTCAATGTATCATTGTATTTATTCTAAAGGAAATGACATGCAAGACCTCTGGTGGAGTAAAGCCCGCATCATTACAGGTCCTTTACTGTTCTTAAAAGTGAATCTGAGGTGCTTTTAAAGGATTCATCCATAGTTGAAGACCAGAAAAAAGACAATAAAAGTTAAATCTAAGTCTAATCTGACTAAAGCCTGTAATTCCAGATATACAAACCTAAAATTGTTCAAAAAACTAAACATTTGTGATGACAGAATAGAAAAGGTTTCTCTTTTTCACAATGATTGTTGTCATGGAGACTTGATGAGATTCTAACCTGCCATCATCCTTTTTATTGTATATAGAAATGTCCTAATCTGATATCGTTATCAAATATTGGTCCAATATTAGATCATATCTGCCTGCACCCAAAATCTCTGATATTAGCATGCCTATTGAAAGGTAATATGACCAGTTGGTTAATATTAAATGGGACAGTATTTCTCTTAACTGTTGTTGTTGACTAGTGTCCTTCCACATCACAAAAAAGATATTAAAAGTATGTAGGAATCCTGCTGATATCATATCAGGTCATTATCGGTGTTGGTCAGTTCTCAAATGTGCGATATTAGTATTATATCTGAAATAAAAAAGTTGTATTATGACATCTCAAACTGCATATGTGGGTTACATAAACCTGGGTCCTCAATCTTGTCATTTGCCACAGTTCCTGCTATTCAATCCAGATTAAACACTAGATATGTCCTCATTTACCACACTTATTTTCCTTTTTACCATTTTTCTTGTCTTTCCCATTCTTAAAGTGACATATGTTATCATATCATATGGAGCTGGATAATTTAAAGTTAAAGAGAGTTACTATGCAGCTGTGCCATAGGACCATTTACTGTAAAAACAGATAAAAATGGTAAAAACTGTCTGCTGACAAGTTAAATCAATCTAAAACCACATGAATAAAATTACTAGGAAAGGAACCAGAAAAGATTGAATATTCTTGGGCGTAACAAAAACATGGTTTTCTTTCATTTTTTTTTTTCTTTTTGTCCAGCATGGCAGCATAGTTAGATGGTTTGGGCTAAAATCCAAGGACTGCTCAGTGTCTGTGTTAGTGTGTGTTTGTGTGAGAATGTGGTGTTGGCGAGTGCCAGGGAGCTCTGTATCTCATCTTCTGGACAAGTCCTTAATCTGTGTGACCCAGTGAGGGATTATGGGGGTTCTGCAATAAAAGGGGACTAGAAGGGTCTTTAAAGGCATTTCCCAAATCTTTTAGTAATATAAAAACTAAATAATGTAACAGTTCTTTACTTTTATCAGATTCATTTCAAATTGCAATGTATTAGAAAATATCAGGATTAATAAGGTTAAAAGTGTTAAAACCGGCTGTTGGAATTATGAACATTTAATTAATTTATCTTTGTGCTTTTTATGTCCATCATCTTAATCATATTGCTCTCACTAACTATAGTTTACCTTAAGGTGATGATTTATTCAACCATAGAAAGAATTATTATCTTAAAACCATTTTTAGTCTTTGACTTTAAGCCTCAGCAAAAAAAAAAAAAAGATGTTTTATATTTATGTATTTTATTTGATTTGTTTGTATTATTTATTTTCTTTGTATTTTTTTTTATTGTACCTGATCTTTTTGTTTTTTATATGTTTTCCTTTTAATCTATATTTCCAGTTCACATTTATGACCCACACTGTTTCCACTGCGGTTGCTTATATATGCAGGTTGTATGGAATGGTATGCAGCTTGCACACTGCCATATATTTAATCAGCTTGAAATACAAATAGATAAATCAATGTCCTGGTTCAGTTTAAGCATTGTTTATACTGTCCTCTGTTTGAGTGTGCCTGACAGGGCTTATAGAGTTAAAGGATTCTTTGCAGAAATTAAGGTGAGGCTTTTAGGCCAAAGAAAGCTGCACAAGCTGTCAAGCACAGTGGTGGCAGAGTTATGATCTTTAGGGTTTTACTTTATGTCCAAAATAGGGAATGTTTAGTAATAGAAATGAAATTAAATGAAATTAGAGCTTTATAAATTAAATAAGATTCGTAATTTACTGTGCATCTAAAGAAGAAATACATTTGACATTAAAGAAATTAAAGGGAATCAAAGAAGAGTAAGAACATATTAGTTTTTTTAATTGAATCCTTGCTTACATCTTTACCTTAGGCCAAGATAATGTATGTTTATATGCTTCTTATCTTGACTTATAAAGGACAGCATTGTAGGATGTTAAATAATATACAGACATTGGTTGTAACTTGTTAGATTTACTTAAGTAACTTTTGGGGAAAAAAATACTTTTACAGTAGGAGTAGTTTTACAGCACTGTACTTTTTGCTTTTACTTGATTATAAATATGTTAAAATATCGTTACTTTTACTTGAGTAAATTTTCTTGCTACTATGCTTTTTTTTAAAACACATATGCACCAATAAGAGACGCACTTTCTCCATGCGCATTAAGTAGATCTGGAGTTAGAGGTATAGTGGAGAATGTTAGTTTTCTGGGTGGATCATCAAAATAAGTGGTCCTTATTTTGATGAATTGTCAGACATTCTGCTGATATGTTTACGTCCTACGTGTTTGCCCCCATTTTCACTTTCCGGTGATGAGTTAGTGGAAAAATTGCAAATCCTCTTGTGGAAAGTAAGCTTGAATGAGTAATGCTAACAGCAACTTTTAAACAGAGGGTGCATGAGGAGAAATGGGCTCTCGCACGCGTTTAATAAGCGTTCACTCTCGGGAGCAGGTACAGGGTTGTGCATGTGCATTTTGTTTTTTTAAGTGGAGATGGCGGGTCTTTCAATAATTCTAGAAAATCATACACTATACCTTTAAGTAACCTTTTTCCTAATTACTGTTTATTTCTATAAAGGCTACTTTTTACTTTTACTTGAGGAACAATATGATGAAGTAGTGCTACACTTAAGTATAATTTTTGGGTACTCTGCCCACCTTTGATAATAAGCAAAAGCCTTGCATACTTGTGCAAGTCTACAGCGTCATGAACTCATCACTCATCTATTCATATTTTTCGTTTGTTGTGTTTTCTGAATAAAAAGTAAGAACAATACCTAATAGGGGAAGAGATTTGGTCATTTATTCAGTGGATTGTATTCCCTTTTAGCTTTAGCAGAGAGGGAGAGACCCTCCCCAATTCCCAGACATATGGTGCAGAGTGGGTGTTAATATCTGCCCTTAGGGCAAATGCAGCCACTAAATGTCATAGATGTCACGTTAAGTATTCATGTGTCGGCTGTTTTAAGTGGCGGAAAACATCTGGGGAGGGGTTCTCTGGCAGCCCCCCCTCTGTCTGCACCGTCTGATCTGTTGGGAGTGTGTGCTGTGTGCAGGAGGGGGGGTTTCCTGGACTCATCGGTGGGCTGAGCTTTGTCTGAAACAGGACCACGTGGGCCCGTATTAAAACCTCATTTAAGAGGATTCAGTACAGATGGTGTGCCATTGTTTGAGGATGTGTCTGTGTTACACATAAAAAGGGGGGGTGAGTGATGGAAAGTAAGCCCCCTCCCTTTTCTTTTAATCCTTTATTTCACTGAGTAAACACACCACACCCACTTTTGACCACTTCAAGGCCACATTGATTTACCTTGCTTGAGTTTTTATTGGATTGTGGTTTGGACCAATCAGCAAGCGAACCTTGGAGCCAAACAAAGGAACACTCTCTCAAGTGAAGCAAGGCACATGGCTGTTTGGCAGCGAAGGAGTTCCCATTGGTTCGAGGGTAATCCAATCAAAGCTGAAGTAAACTTAAGTGAAGCTGTTTGCACAATGAAAGAAAAGCAACTTTGAGAGAATTAAAAAGGTCCCACATCATCCTTTGGTTTTGCAGCTCTAGATTTCATTATGAGTTTCATTATGCCCACTAGAAAAAGTGTCCCTCCTTCATAATTACATTTGCAGCCCAAACCAGTTTTTACACTTTTCTTTTCCTGCACATTGCATCCTTTCCTGTACTCTCTGTTTCTCACTCAGATCACCAGATGGAGAGGGGGCGGTGAGCACTCTGGTGTGCATGCATGTGTGTGCAGGGTGTTCATGCCTGGTTACCCATGAGTTTGCATATTTAAATATCCTTAAAATTCTGCCCTTAAATGTTGAATCACTCCAAGCAGACATTCAGAAACAATAGGTGTGCATGGGTGCAGCTCCTAGAAGGAGTTTTTATTATTCTAAGTGGAAATGAAGCACAGTCAAAAAGGTGCATTTGGAAACAATGTGCAATTATCTACCTAATCTGGATGGATAAAATAAATCCTGTCTGTCGTCGCCTTTTCCGTTTTGAAGCTTGATTGTTAATATACATATAGAGAGAGGGGGAGAGAGAGAGACTGCTAAGCTGAGACAGGGAGGAGAGAGGAGAGACAGAGGGAGGGGGGAGAGTATGAGAGAGAGAGAGAGAGGGAGCATCAAGTCGCCAGGACAAGCTCTACTGTCAACGCTGTTAAGGTAGGAGCGCAAGCAGCGGGTAAAGGCCACATTCCGCGTAAAATAATGGATGGGACAAAGCCGGTCATGGAGTCCAATGCTGAGGAGACTCAGGACGAGGGACAGGAGAGCAAAGGTATGCTCAAAACACCCACTGACATTTTGCTTTCCCCCCTTTTCTCCCCTCCTTTTTTTTATTCTTTTTGCGTCTGCGCCAGCCCTGAGCGGTTTAACCTACTTGCCACGGCGACACAATAGCAATCCCATTTTTTAAAAGATAATTTTAGTGCATTTAAGCGGCAGGGATGGGTATATCTTATGTTATATATCACATTGCCATCGTAGTGTTTTTTGCAGGTGTTCTTGACGCGCGTTTCTGGGGAGGATTTGGAGGATGATGGAGAACAAGGCTGAGGGTGGGATGATGATGGTGATGATGATGATATTCCGCCTGTGCTTACGGAGCGTGCATAAATCCATGTTTGCTTTTGCGCTGCTGCACCGTGATGAGCTTATTTGCACCTAATGAGCAGCTGATGGGGACAGAGGCTGCGCCGCTGTTGCGCGCGCGCGGTTGCATTGTTCTCCTCCTGCTGGATCAGAGCCTGATCTCTATGAGTGATGCAGGATGCATCCAAAGATGTTTTCTTGTGCGACCGCAGTGATCAGTTCCAGTAGCTGACAGATCCTTTGCAAGCCCTATATGATTAGGCGCGCATGTTAATGAAGCCAAGCCATTGGTTGTGTGCGCAAAGAAATCAGCTCATATAATCAAGCCCCTTTTAAATTGTAATAAAATGTGATATTTTCTCCTTGAAATCCCACCCAATCTGTTGCTCATTTGAAATGCTGCGATGTGTAGGCGTGTCCTTGTGCGTTGGCGGATTCAGAGCTGTGCAGAGTGGATGTGACTGATTTGTTTCTAAGCCTGCTGAGGCTTTATTATGGTAAAAAAAAAAAAAATACTACTGTCAATGTGCTTTCACATCAGTCTTAAAATGACTGCACAACCAGAGCCAGGTTTAAGAAGGAGAGGGTTCCTGGGCTTGGCACTATTTTTGAAAATAAATGTTGCAGTGTTAATGTAACACTTTGAGAGTACATTTGGTCCCACACTACATCAGAGTGGGACCAAATGTACTCTTGAGTGTTACTTTAACACTGCAACATGTGTGGGCAGGGCATGAGAGGGGAAACTAAATGAAACCCTAATCAGTCATTAGTCAAAATGGGGCGCATTGTTTCAATTCTCTACTTACTGTAAATATCACTTAGTTCACACAGTTGTCAGCACAAACCTGGCAACCATTGCATGAATAATAGGACTGTAACTAATGATTATTTCGTTATTTATAACGATTAACCATTATTTTACATTTTTCCTCTTAAGGAGTTCTGGATAGAGCGTTTTAACAGGCACCAACTTCTTTATGTTCAATGCAAAATCTTCATTTTATCTTTGATTGGTTGCTCTGACAGCTAAAAGCATGTTTTATAGTCTCTATACTCTAGTTAACCATAAATCGATTACTAAATAGTTGATGATTATTTTAGTAATTGATTCATCACTAATGAACAAAAAGCTAAAGAACTGAGCCTTGGACTCATTCGGCTGCTCAATTTTTTTGTTCTTTTTTTTTTACAATTTAAACAACAAGAAAGAAAACAAAACGCTAGCAAAAAATGAACAAATAAACACAAATAAACAAATGACAGATTCAATTAGTGACACATCTAGTTTCCAGAACATTTTACATCTTGAAGAACACAGATTATCTTTAACCCTTTTGCTATCGCTGGTGAAAAAGGTCAGTCTGCATTTGTAAAGATGCAGTAATTTGTTCCCTTAGTATGTTCACCTGTTTGAACGTCTTCATCCATTCAGCTACAGTTAGTGATTTCAATTTCTTCTATTTTAATGTTCTTTGCAAACAGCGATAAAATATGGCTGTAAAATCCCAGCAGCATTATGTCTAGTAAAGAAGTGTTGCATGCAGAGTTTGGCTCCTGCCACAGTGATACTGCTCGGTCATAGCCTCGTCTATGACGTAAGGTGCAGGAGTTGGGTGTCCCTCAGCAGTGAGACTTAACATCATCCTCTCCTGAGGGAAACATCCACTGTCCAATGAAAGCCTTTAATCGCACAACTTCATTTCCTAGAGTGGGTGAGCTTGTTGAAGCCCCTGAGGATAGCTGAGCAGGAGGACAATGATATTTATAGCTAGCTATTAGGCCTCTGAATTCCTTAATCACATTTTCTTCATAGAAGTAGTGAGATTATTGAGATGCATTCATCCAGCCAGGCCTCCGCTGTCTAAACTGCTGCCTCAGGTGTGTATATGTCCAAAAATAAGACAAACAGTGAGGAATTTGGAAGACTGCTTGTTTGTTGGTGCAATCATTTGACATCTGTAATTTGTCCAAACTTGCAGCATCCCGTTAAGAAGCTGAAGATTTGTGGTGGGGGGTTGCAAGAAGGCGAGAGCTGTCACTTAAGGAGTGTTGGCGGATGCCAGGGATTTTGAATTAGAGAGCGAAGGAATGAAGTTTAGAAAAGAAGGCGTTTACTTCCGAATATATAGCTGTGTATATTCACTAAACTCTTTTTGTATTCAGGAGAAATTAGGCGATAAACACACTCAAGTCTGATGCATATGAACCATGTCAGTAAAGTCGTATTAAGACATGACAGCATGAGATCTCACAATATAAAGGCCCCATAATATTTTCTGTCAAATTGAACTGTGAAGTGAAAGTTATTGAGAATAATACAGTATAGGCGGCAAATAAGTTCTATATTTTATCAGTAAGGTAAAGAGCATCTTTACCTTCTTAAACGAAGGAAAAAAATGATGTACCTTCAGGATGCTAATTTTTATCCTTTAATTTGTCATTATTTATAAACATATTAGAAATAAAAAATCAGAAGAAAAAAAAATCAAGAACTCCTAACTACATGAATAAGAGATGAAAAGCAAGGTTTTAGAATATTGTTAGTTGATTAAAGGTCTGACTTTGTCTAAAGTACATTGGTATTCTTGTTTTTAAAGGCACACCATGTAACTTTTGGCCACTAGGGGCACTGGACCTGTAACTGCCTGTATTTTGCTTCTACTAAACATAAACAATAATAACAAAGATATATGTCTATATCTTTGGAAAAATAGAGGCACAAAAGCCTTAGCTCTATTACTATATAAGAGTCTGTAAAGCGATACGTTCTTCCAGGTCACATGATCTGGCCAGCGACTGTGCATCTTCTTCCAACTTACATAGTCAGTATTTCAAGAGAGGAGCCCCACTCTTAGCATTGGTAGAGTCAAGGCCTGAGGAATCATTTAAAATAACTCATTTGCATCAACTCTTTAGGTCACTAAGTCTGTGGTGTGCCTTCAAATCTAAAGTGTAATAATTTGGACAGCCTTCAAGAAACGTTCGAATGACTTTTGTTCAATCATTTATGACCCTGATCCTATATAATTCTGAATATAGCTTTTCTGTTAGAATATAGAAACTAATAATACCCAAAAGAAACCTTGCGCTCCAGAGGTTCTGGATTCCAAGCGCAATGAAGGATTAAAAAAAATCTTCTTATATACCTACTTAAATTAAGGGTAAATATACTTAATTTAACAAATGACTTATTTCTAGATCATTTTTGCAGCATGACTGTGTAAATTCGCAGTCATCTGGGTCATGGCCACTACAAAATGGGCTTTAATTGGAAAGCAACCCAAAATTGCAAAGGCAAATGAAAGAAATGCAGTAAGTTTAATCAAAACATTGAAACTGAGCTAAAATGAATAAGTGGTTGGTTCAAAAGTTTACAGAGTTTAAATTAGCAAAATAAATCATGCACTTACACAGCAAAAACTTTTCTTAAAACAAGTGCATTTTTTCTTAAATTGAGCAGATGAGCGAGACACACCAATGGAATAAGACAATTTACATTTAAAATAAGAAAAGAAAATACTGCTGTCTCTTATTTTAAGTGCATAATATGAAATTATCTTATTTTAAGGGTAAAAATATTTATTTCATTGACAGATCATTTTATTTACCTACTTAAATTCAGGGGAAAATACACTTATTTTAAGACATTTATACTTATTTGTGGACCATTTTTTGCAGTGTAAAATAAAGATACATGTTTTATAAAAACATGCTTTACTATATTTGTTCCAGGATCATAAATACTGCATGTTCTTCAGTCTCAGTCACTGCTTATGGAATAAAACATCCCTTCAACTCAGACTAATGTCATGATGAAGGCCTTCATGCAGAAAAAAAAAGTAGAAAAAGTATGATTTCTGAGTTCTCTGTAGCTAAAAATCAGTCCATATCAACACCATCTGTTCTGGTATGTTTCAAATCCAATCAAATAAAATCAAATCTGCTTGTCGGATTGGTTTACAACTCTGTTACATAAGCATTAAAGACACTTCTATGAGCGATAATGATGACAAGAGATCCAAGCAATCTACAGGCTGCAGGTTAGCATCTGCTCTGTAGATCTTAAATGTTTTGGCGTTAAGGCTTTACATTCTGTAAAACTGTTTTTGATGCCTATAACCTTTGCATTTGTGGAGACGAAACATAAAAAGAGGGAGACTCTTTGTTTCCCAAACATACTGTCCCTTTCCCAGTAGCCTGACGAAGTCCATAGCTGCTTCTGGAGAGCTGGATATAGTGTTACACCTGTGTTAGTGTGCATGTTTGGTTTGCATTCAAAAGCTGAATGGCTGTCTCTACTGTGGCTTCTTTATATTCGGTTAACAATAAGTTTATTGTAGCATTTTCAAACAGGACTAATGACCAGTTTGACTGGTATGAGATCCTATTGGTACTATGAACCTGTATAGAAATACTCCAGTTTCCTAGTAACACAAGTAATGAGGCGGAGATGTAAAACAGAAACAATGATCTTGCCAACCATAGTTTAATATCAGTGTTAACAAAATAAGAGAAGCATAGACACTCTATTACTTTTATTTTATTTTTTTTACGCTGGAGTAATGTCTTTATTTGGATATTTTGAGGATGTTTGACACCCCTGCCTTTGAGGCTTGCTTCCCTGTACCACATCAACACTGCTGTTAAAGGGGATTTTCTTGATAACATCTCTAGTGTTCTTGCATGATGATTTAATTATAAATAATGAAAATGATTCTGGAACATGTGACATGGAGTATTGTTTGTGCAAAGACAGAGTTGGTGGGCATGGATTGATTTTTTTGTGCATGATTTCATGCCATAATCTGTAATCTGCCAAAACACAGAGGCACTTTGTGTTAATGAGACATCAGCACGGCTCTCACAATTAACTGGCTTAATTAGAATGACACAATTTGATTGCACAACTCACATCATTATGATTTTAATTTGCTTTAAAGTTGTTTTCCTGCAGCAGAGAGCCTACATTTGATCTGTGCAGCTCATTGCTAAAAAATGAGCGACCTGTTAGTGCGCGCTCTTACATAACACAGCCCCGACCCACCGTCACTTCATGATGATGTTCAGCACAGAACCATTGCACATTACATCATCGTCTGGAAGGGTGCAGGTTTTGTTGCATTTTCTTCGTGGAGGGGCAGAGCTGCAGAAACAACTAACAGGAGTAATGGTTGAATTCAAGCTGCAGGTTTATTTTGCCTCTTTAAAACACCCGGGTTATTTAATCTGAGTTTTATTCTTGCAAAATGTTTAGATGGCTTTTGGGGAACATGTCTGGAGCAGTTTGAATTTGGGCTGCAGATGTTTTTATGTTCCTTGGTGATTTCTTAAGAATAAGACTAATTTTGTACCCAGGAAATGCAAAAACATAAAAGTGTGCATTTTTTTATTTTTGTGCACATGATGTATTGAATTTATGTTTTATTTCTTTGTTTCAGCCATTTAATTCTTCTTTCTCTTGGCTGAAAGTGATTTTCTATATAAAATCATGGTTATTAACAATATTGTTCTTTGCCTGACATTAGCTTTAAAACTATTTAAATTCCAAATCCAAAGGAAAAAGCGGAATTTTATGTCAAACAGTTAATCTAGTTAACTGCTGTTACACTGATTCAAATATGTACAGTAGGTTACGGGTACAATAGAATTAGCTGTGATGTAAGAAACAAACCACTCTTCCCCTGGGAAAAAATGTAAAGCCTGACACAGTATGGATATGTAGAATATGACCTCAGAATCTAAAATTAAAATATTTGAGAAACAGAAAAGAGGACCTCTTTAGAACGAGAAGGGATAAAGAGAGCATCACAGTAAATCTGATGCATAGAGGTGGAGCTGTCATGTTTGGGGGATGTTCTGATGTAGTTGGAGTTGGCAGTTTGGTATCATAGACCTACATCTATCAGACGGAGTTTTAAAGGATGTAAAACTGACTAAAAAAAAAAAAAATCAGTGCTTCAGTTTTTGGGCAAACTCTCTGACCGATGTTACAGACTGGTAGATGGCTACAAGAATCATCCGCTGGAGTTAATCCTTCATAATGATTGCTTTCTCCTTTTATAAGCCACATGAGAACAACAAGCTGATATAAACTGATTAATTAGGTGGGCCAGCTGCAATGCAAGACCCTGTGATAGCTGTTCACAACATGTACTCATATTTTTGTGGCTTAAGTGCAGAGGATATTTTTTCAAACTGCCAAATTTGTCCTTTGAATCTCATGTCGGGGAGCAACAGCAATGCATTAGTGGAAACAAGTGGTCCATATTAGAGCTTAGCAATTGATTCTATTTGCAATATAATTGCAATTTTCATATTGCAGAGGTCCTCCAGCCCTTTAGGTGGCAGTAATACTCTTAAGGTGGGTTTGCCGATACACAGAAGGGAATAGAGAATCGCAGCTAGCACATAGATCCATGCATGATAGCAGAAGAAGGAACGTTTTTTCATACAAAAATTACAGTACAGTACAACAAAGGACTCCTGACAAGCAAGCTTGTCTTAAAATACTGAAACTCTGGATTGAAATATCTCAATAGTTGTGGTTAGTGCAAAACAAAATCACAATTTTGCTTGAAAATAATCGCAGTATTGATATTTAGCAAAATCATTCAGCCCAAGTCATACCCAGGGGAAGCCTTATAAAAGCTAATTTTTTAGAGTTTTAAGAGTACAAAATAAACATCGAGGGTTTGCCTCTAAAAGGGATAGGTTGCATTCCACAATCTAGGAAAGGGATTCTGATATGACAGAGAATTTAGCTTAATAAATCCAGTCTAGATGTTTTATCGCCTTGCACTTTCTCTAATAAGAGGGAACAAATGCCTCCTTTGGGTTAGCTTCAAGGAATCCCAATAAGAACATGTGGATCTGAATCTAATCTCAACTCCCATCTCCCTTCAGTAGAAGATTGAACACTTAAATGAGGCCCATATATCAGCACCACATTATGTAAATGTTTCTCAAAGATTTCAGCATGTAGGTGCTCCAATTCTGAGATGAGTTTCCTTTATAAAAGCCTGTGTTGTGAGAAAGGATAAAAAAGGAAAAGGGTCACTGAGCATCCAGCTGAGCGCCGGCTAAAGTCCAAAATCTGAAGGCCAAATCCTTTTTGATGATCATCAAGAGGAGAGGTCCCACTCTCCCTGGTGGCAGCTGACCTTTAGCTTTCCCAACTTCACTGTAGACAAGATTCATTTACAGAAACAAAACTGCTGATATCCACTGGATTGATTTCTGAAACTTCTATTTAATGCTTAAAATGCAAAACAATGAGTTTTACACATGCGGCTTGAACTCCACGCACACTAACAAATACTCCAATTATTAGTCTCTGTTGTTACTCTGCTGATTCACGAAGTTGTGTCCAACAACCTGCTTGTGATTCAATTTTTTTTTTTTATCCTCCCTGCTTGTTTCCTTTGTCCCTGCTGAGTCGTCCCATCATCACCCTCACCCATCTCTCCGCTCTCTCCTCCTCTCGCCCCGGAGGTGTGTGAGGCCGTGGAAGCATGTGAAAGCCGTCACACAGAGAGAGGCTCATGTGTTCCTCGTTTTGAAGCCATTTGCCCAGAGCATGCTGTCAGCCTCCATCTGGACATGTGTGTTATCGTGTAGGTTACTGTCGGTATGTGCGCTTGCATTTGTTTACGTGTCAGTGACCAGGAGTGGTTGAGGGGAAAGTCTCTCTGAGTGCTGTGCCTACACTAAAAAGGAAATAAGTTTTTTTTTTTTTTTCATGAATAAAATTATGTGGTACACTGGTGCATTTGTATTTAGCCCTTCCTGTCTTCACATTCAGATCTTAAATCAATTTGTTTATGCATTATTTAAAAAAAAAGTTTTTGCAGCTCCATAGCTTACTTTTAAAAATATATTCCTATTAAATGTTTCTCTAAACCTGTTTAGAATTCATCCCATGTAGCACAATAGACCTTATTTATCTTAAATGCAGCCCATCTGTTCAACCTTAGCTTAAAATAACTGCTTTTAGTCCATCTCTCTTAAACCCGCTAGACATGCTGCACTTTCTATTAATCCAAGACCCAATTACATTTCATTAAGTCACATTAACAAATCACCGAGTAGAGAAGTAGTGAGGGTAAAATGCTGCAGTGTTATTAGACTAAATAAAGGAACATATAAGACACTCACAGGTTTTTACGTGGGTTTAATGTCGAAACCATAATTTTCAATTCCTTTTTGCTAATATTTCATACAAAATGCTGTTTATAAATGTTTCTCTTGAAATTCATAGCATATATCTCCAGGAAACATGGACGGACAGAAACATTTAAATCGTGCAGTTCCATCTTATTGGAAAAATGTAGTTCCCGCAATCTATTCCAAGTGCAGGACAGCATGAGTATTGCACAATGTAAATGCAAGACTCATCAATTATGATCTAATCTCAAAGCTAATATTTGAAACAGCTTGTAGCCCAGTTTTAATATCCGACTCATTTAAATGAAATAAGTATAAAACTTGGAGTAAGTACTTAAGGTTCTCTACTTACAAGAAAGGGAACAAATTAGCAGTTAAACATTGAAGTCAAACTAAACCAGGAGGAAATTGACAAATATTTATCAAAATCTGCCTCAATGTGTGCATAATGGCATTAAAAATGCACAAAAACGAAGTAAAACACAGCTTGCATAAATAACGAAAATGCAGCACACACAGAAGGATGTTCCCAAGTTCAAGGCAGTAGCACTAAACCTGAAGACATCACTTTCTAGCCCTCAGTCTATGCTTGCAGTCAAGTCTGCCTGTGGTACATGAATAGCAGCAAGTGGCAGGTTGGCGCAGCAGGTCTTGTTCCTGAGTAATGCCAGCCTCATCTGGCCGTCTTCCATCAACCACTGATGCCCAATCTGCTCCTCTCACCCAGAGCCCATAAAATGCCTGATGCTGATTAACACTTGACATCTTTGGCTGAGATGGACATTGATGAGTCACTGTGTATAGTTTGCAGTTCTGTTTGATTGTTATGGTGCTTTAAACTTGTGTGTTTTTGGTTTTGTCCCATTTAGTTAATGTTGGTCCAATTTTAGCTGAAGTGGAAAATAAATATGAACCCCTTTTAGATTTTTTATCTCGGGTGAGGTCAGTGTGGAGCCACTGCTATAATGGCTTTAATAGAGCCAAGAACAATGGTTCAGACACTTTATCAATACATGTCCCAGGAGCCTGTCAAAGAAGATGAAAACATGCTAGGAGGACTACGTCCTGTGAAGGTGTTGGGGGTATTCCTGAAAAGAAGGATGTTAGGGTTTCTTCTTTAGACTTGCTACCTCTATGACCCAAAGAAGAAGACGATGAGTTGAGAGATGTTTTGGATGCCAATCGTCAACTTCTTTAGACCACTTATGCATCCAGTTATGTCACTTTGGACAAAAGTATAAGGTTTTGAGATGTTGGTTTTTGTCCTCATATGAATGTCTGAAAATCTTGCAATAAAAGTATGTGTTTCTTTTGACCATAGGTTCCCATAAATGTTCACTTAATTATTAGTAGCAAATATATTTGACTGCAATCTGGAATCATTATAAACATTAAAGATGATAGCAGAAGTAAGTAATGCAGCATGACATCGTCATACTAATAGATAGGTAGGTGCATAGGTATGGGTATAAATATGAGTTTGAATATGTCCACAAGAAAATTCTTTGGCTGCCTGGCATGATATGCTAGAGAAAGAGGTTTCATTCAATCATTCACTTCATTCCAAATAATCTCATTTTTCTGTGCTACAGGCATTATTTGATTTCTAAGTATTAATATGTTTTTAATGATAGGGAAGCCTCCTCAGAGAGGGGCTTTGTACTATTAGGCAAATGTCTGTGCACAAAACTCAAATTTGGGTAGTGGCCACACACTAACACGCATACCCACTCTCACACACAAAGTGCTCTATCTGCAGCTGGAAAATGAATCCCCATAATCTCATCAGCAGAAGTTGGAGGAGGGGTGGATGGGGAAGGAGATGGCTGCTGACTTCTTTGACTTTCCAGAGAAAGTGACATTAGCCAAGTTAGTTGTGTAATCACTGAGGCACAACACTTGTAGCCGCAGGGGTCATTTTACATTTTGTTGGGACAAAAGAGAGACTCAGTAAGTTGTCTCTACTCTGTTGGGTTGGTATAAAGGAGTTTGCTTAGGAGGTTGTGCTGCAGGGTTTAGGGGCAAGCAGTTATCAGACTAGTTCTTGCTTCGTGATTTTTCTAACATTCCACTTTAAGTTTTGAGCATTTGGACAAGTTAGTCATTGTTTTGTCATAGTTTTTTTATGTGGAACAAAAATATAAACACAACCCTTGAGTTGTGTCTGTTTTCATGGATTGAACACAAAGTTGTAAGACTTTGTTAGATACAAAAAAGGCATTTTTCTGTAAAATTGTGTTCATGAATCCATCGTAATCTAGTTTCGTAATTTCTCCTCTTTAATCTATGTACCTTACAGGTGTGGCATATCCCGTTTCCTTTATTTGGGGCTGTGGAAGGATTTGAAAACCAGTCAGTACTGCATCTGTTGCGGCCATTATTTGCCTCTTGCAGTGTAATTCATCATACCAGAATTAGTCATTGTGGCTTGTGAAGTTGCTGGATATTGGCAAGATTCGAGAAATATGCTTGGCACCATGCATCATCACCCTGCAGCATCCATCCACTTATACTCATAGATAAATGACAATGAAGGGTTATAGAATGGCTTTTCTTATTTCTAAGCATTCAAATTGACATTAGCAAACCACCTACCCATAAGATACAATAGAATTGAATTGCCATCTACGCAGTACAATGAAAGCAGGCATACATTTGTTAAGAGAGCACCTCTGCATAGTGCCAGAAAAATTGATGATCTGCACTCAGGCTGAGATCCCAATGAGGATGCTAAGCAGGTAGATGAGCT
This sequence comes from Cyprinodon variegatus, assembly GCF_000732505.1. Lineage (NCBI taxonomy): Eukaryota > Metazoa > Chordata > Actinopteri > Cyprinodontiformes > Cyprinodontidae > Cyprinodon > Cyprinodon variegatus. The sequence goes on along the minus strand of NW_015151021.1, from coordinate 333,895 downwards.
TCCCTGAGAAGGTGTCTATGTCACGACTCAGAACAGAAGGACACAGTATTCGAGGCAAGACAGACAGTGGGATAATTCAAAAAGCGTTTATTTAAAACCGGAGGATTGGAGTAGCAATGTCTACGGCATTAATCACAGCAAACTCTGCAGAAAGGAAACAAAGGTTAGTGACCACGTAACTCTAACGGAGGAAGATCATGAAAGTGAGTCACTAACATGGTTTAAATATTCAGTCCGTGCCCAGAGAACAAAGTAGGATCCAGCAGGTGGGCTCCCTGCAAGATGTGGCACCGCCCAGAGAGTCCCAGATGCTGCAGACAAGGAGAACAAGCAGGGGTCCGAAGACAGGTCAGGCAAAGAGATCACAACAGGAACAGGCAGGCTCAGAGGTCCAGGAGTCTGAAGTCAGGTCAGACAAACAGATCAGAGCAGGAACAGGCAGCCTCAGTGGTTGAGAGGCAGAACAGGATCAGGTAATCAGAAACACTATGGTACACTTAAAACAGTCTCACCACATGTTGGAGAGAACAAGAATAACCTTGCCCTGATGACTGGATAAAAGCAGCTTAAATAGAAGCAGGAGCAGCTGGATCAGATGAATAGTGATGAGAAACCAGGCAGTGTTAGACAGGTGAATGACATGAATAACTAAGTCAGTCATCAGCGCCAAGATAACGACAGTCTAACAATATATCCAGATATTCTTTTATCTTGCAAAACCGTTCTTGCAGCTGTCTGGGATGCTAGCATCAGCCAATCTTTGAGGTGAGATGCAGGTTCTAGAGGTCCTGGGCTGTGGTAGTCATACAGGGTCTGCATTTTTAGACCCATTTTGCAAATCCTGCCAAATTCTTTTAAAAACCTTTTGAGATAGTTACTGGAAAAATGAACATTCATTTCATGGGTAAAAGCTCTGGTTCACATTATTGCAGTAAGCATGCTAAATGTATGCTCAGTGCTGTTTTATTAGCGGTTAGTTATTAGTGGTTAGCCCTATGGCAAGGGTCTTAAATGTTTTCCAGGCCAAGGAACCCCAATCTGGAGTGAGGACCCACCAATTATATATACATATTGTATAAAATTGTGTTAAATCAAACTGGTCCTATAGTCACTCTATTACAGATAAAGCCATGCAACGAAAGTAATTTCTCCCTGGGATTATTAAAGTATTTCTGATTCTGATTCCTCGTTGATGGGACAGGTGTTGTGAAAGAGACAGTGCCCAGGTTGAAAGAGTTCCTGTGTGTCGCTAAATGTGTGCATTGATAACTGAAATACATCATCTTCCTTCAGTTATCTGTTTACTACAGTACGTTGAATTCATGTTAATGTGTATTTAAAGACATGTCAATTCGCGACCACCATGCAGAACCTCCGCGGACCCCCTGTTGAAGAGCTCCGACCTATGGCACATCTGTGCATTAATCATGTCCTTCTAATTAGTACCTTGATTGCCACACCTGTGAGGTTGATGGATAGGAAAAGTGCTAACTAACACAGGTTTGTGTTCAAAGAATAAAATCTTAGATCTTCATGAAAAATGTGAGAAACAACAAAAGGGTTGCATTTCTCTTTTTGTTTAGCTAATTTTTGATTTTGTGTATTTAACAGTGCTTTGAAAACAATCTAAGAACCAATTTGAATGTAAAGTGGTATTAGTGAGAAACATTTGCTTAAACTGCTGAATAAGTCCATTGATCACCATGTGTAGCTCTGAGAATGGGATTTAAGAGCACATTAAGTCCATCAATCTCAGTTATGCCTGGCCACATGCTGACCTTTTAACCTGCATAATACTGCATGAACTGCACAGAGTTTCTCACAAACAAAAGATTAGGGTCAGTTTGTGTCACAAAAAAAGATAAAACAAAAGAAATTTTGGAAACAGTGGCAGCTTTGGGCTTATGCAGACTAGAATATATCCTCTTATGTGTCAGCCACCATTACTGTTTATGAGATGGTTTAACCAGCTTAGTCAGTTTCTGCATGCAGCATAATTACAAGGTTTTAAAATTCATGTTTTCAGGTATCTTTTACCTTTTATTTTATATTTTTATATTTTCTTTGTATCTATTGCTTAAATTTTACACACAAGATATTTGCTATACATATTTCATATGAAAGCTTTAGCTTAAGCTAAAATGATAAAAAAAAAAAAAAAAAACTGCATAGACGTTTCTGTCGGTAGGATCCAAATACACAGAACCAGCTAAAAGGAGAACTTTTAGAAAAACGGTGAAAAGAGATGCACAGATATAGAAAATCTGGGCCGATATCCAGTATCAACATCACTATATAACTACAGTATGTCATACTTCCATATCCTTTGATTCAGTCTGTGTCTTTTATTACAATTCATATCACCAACATGAACAAATTCGCAAATTTTTGCGAAGATCCAACCTCTCCACTTTAAAAAATAAAATAAAATACACATGCACAATGCTGTACCCGCTCTTGAGAGGGAGCGCCTATTAAATGCGTGTGTGAGCATGCACAAGCCTATTTCTCGTTGTGCACACTGTGTTTAAAAGTTGCTGTTTGCATCGCTCATACAAGCTTACTTTCCCAAACAAGATATGCCACTTATTTAGATGACCCACCCAGAAAAATTAAATCCTCCACTATACCTTTAAGTTAAGTAACAAAGCCTGGGCAACCCCCCCCCCCAAAAAAAAAAAAAACTCTTCTTGCATAATGTCTATTGGTCTGATAAACCCTGGCTTATTCATACCAACAATAAAACGGCACTGGATGAATGACATTATGAGCACTTCCAATCACGAGCCAGTTTTCACTCAAAAACGTTTGAAGTGCTGCTTCAGAAAAGGGCCGACTTTAGGTGTCAGGGAGTGTAGGGCACAGACTTCAAGCTTACAACACCACACAAGATGTAGAAGTGGAAAACACACCTACATTTCCAAAGCTTCTTTATGTCATTCAGGACTTTCAGTAATTTATTTACTAGAGTTCTTTGCAATCTATTCATTGTAGAGATATTTATGCAAGAAATCATTATATACTTCCTCATCTGAGGGAGCGGTTGCTCATCAACCATCTTTTTCCACATAGAGCTCAGATTTAGTTGTAAATATTTGTTTAGGTTCTCGCGGTGGATATTTATGTAATGTCGAGAGGCATGGTTGCTAAAATCTTATAATTTTACCATGTGGAGCTTGCGGACATGTGAAGCATAAACCAGGCTTTACAGGGAAAATTCATTCTACAGGTTGAACGACCGAATGCTGAAATTATTTAAAATGGGTTCAACAGACTGTTAAAGAGTGTAAAAACTAAAGCAACTGTGTGAGCCGTGAAATCGCACTGTATGAAAAAACCCCGCGTTTTCATCGTACAGTGTGAGCTGTAGCTGCGTGCAACGACTAAAAAAAAGGTACAGTGTATGCCCAGCTTAAGTGACAAACAACACTTTATTTTAAAAGGGATGTTTAAACTTTTGTGATCCACCTTAGATAACATCAGCATGATTAGTCCAGCTAGCCCTCATGTTATCAGCTTATCTCACCCTTTACCAAGGCTTTGATATGGTGTTATCATTTATCAGGGAAAAATATTCTTTTTCCTGTTATATAATAATAATAATAACAATAAAATGAAATCAACCAACTAACAACATATTCTTGCTGCACTCTAAAAATGTTTTAAGCTTTTATGGTAGGCAAGATCTTAAGGCAAGGCCTAAAGGTCTATAGGTCTTAAAGCCTAAATAGGTTTGGAAGTAAACAGAGCTAAACTTTGCAGATATTTAGAAGGGGGTGGCACTTTAACCTCAGCTCTTATTTAACAAGCTGTTTCGACATTTCTTTTTATTTCTTGCTTTGCATTTGACAGCTGGATGCAAACAAAATATTTAATTACAAATCAACACATCAGCTTGCTTGTATTTTAGCTGAATTATTCATACTTATTGCTTCAGTTATATTTATTTCAAGAAAAAACGCAGGGCAGTAGGATAAAATTCCTAAGATATGAATTCCTGCAATGATTGTTCACATGTTTTTGTGCTAATGATAGTTGGATTAAATCTTACTAAGACTTAGTGATCATGTGTTGTCGCTGCAGTCAGCTTCTATGAAGCTGATAGGACCTCTTTTTATCTCAACACTGACCTAGCTATCCATCTGCCTCACTTTCCCACACCTTTTGTTTTCTGTTTCCCCCCTGAGGTTCTCCTCTACCCTTACAGAAGTCTACCCATAATGCACTTGGATGATATTGCCCAATAATGACTGTAGCATTTCTGAGGTTTGAATGGAGCCGCAGGCAGGGACCAGATCGGTCAATGAAATATTCACAAAGCTTTATTAAAGCTGTTATTTCTGGCAGATGTAGTGTGCGAGCAAACAGTTGGCGATGATAATGCTGTGACTTTGGGTTGGACATTTTTTAGGAAGATATTTTTCGCAGGATTCCTTTTTTTAGTCTGAAAATTTTGGGGATTTAGTTGCAGTATTTTTGTTGGTCTTCGAAAGCATAAAATATATATATATATATCTATTCAAAAGTGTTCTAGCTTTTGTCTCTCTCTGTCTGTGTCCTTCACTTTTTGTTACCTATGTCCTTTTTTGTACTCATATCCTCCATTTTTCTCTTTCCTTTTCAATGCATGCTGTTGTCTAAACATTCCTTCCTTCCTTCCTTCCTTCCTTCCTTCCTTCCTTCCTTCCTTCCTTCCTTCCTTCCTTCCTTCCTTTCTTCTCCACATTTTAAACCTAACCAAAACAGAGAAATCTAAAATTGTGTTACGTTTGGGTTATAGATTTTCTTAATCCATATAAGGGGCTGTCTGGAAAATCATTACACTAGCATCAGCAAAGATGTGTAGGGATCCTGATTTACAATCATGAAAGTGTATATTATAATTTTTCCTCCTTTAGTTTGAGTGTATCCTGGATTAACAACCTTTAGAGCAATGAAATCAGTGTACCAAGCAAGATTCAGCTAAATATTCAGTCAATATTATCCAGAACTAACAGATGCTGCACCTAAATTACACTATTTACCCATTTTTTGTTTTGTTTTGCATCTATTTACTTCGAATACCTTTTTTCAATCGTGAAGACACCCAATTCAATTCTGGTGACAATGAAGTTTGTAAAGCGACGTGCATTTGAGGGATTATTTCATAGCGTGGGTGTCGCTTGATTGACACAATGCATGAGTGTAATCACAAAAGATGTCAGCAATCATTGACAGGTTCTGTTTCCAAGCACAGCTTCAGCCTAAAAGGCGTTACTTATTCAGTCAAAATGCCTGCATACAATCACAGGTCAAAAACAGAGAGGCAAAGATTTAAATATTAAAGTGGAAAAATATGTTTAAGGGAGGAAAGAAGGGAAAATGAATTATTCTTGAAAGAAGAAAGCAGTGCTATAGGCTTTTATTATCTATTAACTACCCAATAAAGATAGATAATAAGATAGGTAATAAAGAAAGAGTCTCGACATAAAGTAGCCTTACTCCTGACAAACAAGTGAATAAATGTTGGTTCTAATGAAACAAATTTAACAAATCTGAAGTCAAAAATTGGTTAAAATGGGGGAAAAAAAACAAAACATCATAATCTGTATATCATTCTCTTATATAAACTATTTCCATCTCTGGCCCACTTGGCTACAATTTCTGTTTGAACTGTATTACAAAAAAAAAGAAAAAAAAGAAAAGAAAATAGAGAGATGAATCATGTAGTCGTTCTCGCATCATACAGCTCGCAGTCTTTCCAGCTTCCACCCCCTGACAGCGGTCGCCGTTTAACACCGATCTTTGGTTTTTTGCTTGCGTGTGAAAGTGGAGTGAAACGGCTGCGAGGGACTGAAGTGGGTCGTGGGTAACATGTTGCTATAGCAACTGCCGTTCGTCGGCCCCAGGCCCAAGAAAACGCTTTTCTCTTGCACGTTCCCCCATTCTTCTATTGCTCTGCCTTTTTCCTCTCACCTCCTTCTCCTCATTTGCTCCCGGCCCACTCTTTACCTCTCCTCTTTGGTCTCCCTTCTTTTATCTCTACTATTTGGTTTCCTCTCACCTCACAGGTTCTGCTCAACATTTTTCTCCCATTTTCACCCTTTTGTCTTGTGGATATCGTCGCTATGGCAATAAAACCAAGGAGGCATCCGTTTGCATCTTTTCTGAGCTGTCCGTCACAAATTGAGGTTGAAATGTACACAGGATAACAGTCAGCTTTGTCCTGCAGAATGTAGCAGAGATGGTCATTAATCCTTAATTGCATGTCTGTCAAAATCCGAGCTACTCCGTCCCCTAACATGAACAGAAAGGTGAAATTCTTCGGTAACGGTTTTGCTGAAAGTTATTTAAAATGATGTATGATGCGATATCATAACAGGGGGTATAACACAGTGTCCTGGTGATTAACTCCAGCTTGCTTAATAAAGCACAGCGGTGACATGCAGTCATAATTCAAAGAAAATGGCAGTGAAAGGGGACAGAGGAGCGAAGACAGCGGTAGTGAGGTATAAAACGAGGCAGATAGGCCAGCCTCGGTGTGTCACCTAAATTCTACTCTAATGAATAGCTCATTGATTTCCATTAGGAGCGGCTCAGGCTGACCACTCCAGCCTGTCTGCTTCCCATTAGCGCACTTTTAAACTGAGGCTGACAGTCGTAGCCAGGGGTAGACCAGATACAGAAAAGAGGCCGCTCTGTGTTTAAACCAAACTTGTGAATTCATCCATGAAGCTGCATGGAGTCAGGGGAGAAAGACAAAGATATAAGTGGAAACATCGAGGCCTTAAACAGCTTCCATCCTGTCATATTATTCACATCTATTAAGAAAGGATATAAAAGGAAGGAGCATATCCCCGATTTGTAAATAGAACACTAGCTCTAAAAGGCCTGTTCAAAGGAATAAAGCTAAACGATGTAAAGGACTGTCGCAATATTGGCTGCTCTACACCTTCGGAGGACTTGGCCCACTTCTCAGTCCTGCCATCCAACTTTTATCAGCTTGACTCCTCCACCAGCCAGCTTCCTTCATTAACAGGATTTGGATCCGTTACGTAATCAGCCTCCACTGGGTTACATAAGGCAGAGTCTTCATCAACAGCAGCTCAATAGAAGGAAGCTGATACATCTTCAGATTTAAGTATCTATCAGCATCAACTTTCACTTAACTTCTTATTCTTTATGTGAAAAAAATATTAATTAAAAGTAGTCTATACTTATGTTATGGAAGCTAAACAAGTTGTTGATTTAATCTAATCCTTCTTGATGAGGGACACCTGGGGAGTAAGTAAAACACCCAAGTGTCCAAATAGTGTCCAAATTTTCTGCCCTTCAGGCCAAAATTGTAAAATAAAAGCTGGAGCGCATGATTAAACACACAAATCAGATTTTTCTATTAAAAGGGAGGAAAATTAACTATAAAAAAGAAAAAAAATTGTGTTTTTATTGTTCTTTTTTTGTTTTTACAAGTAAAAACATGATTTCTTCCCCTTAATCCCACATGCTTTGTATTGCCATTTATCAGCCTGCAAGAAGGTTTTTTTTTTTTTTTACAAAACAGACCAAAATGTCATTTTTAAAGATATTAAGAATCATGAAAAAACTGTATAGTCATTGTGTGTATTGTCTGCTTCTGTCTCATTGAACCCCAGTCTGCCTCGGCAGATAGCTGCTCACACAGAGCCTGGTTCTGGTGGAGGTTTCTTCCTGTTAAAAGGGAGTTTTTCGTCTCCACTGTCACTACAAGCATGCTTAGTGGGAGGGATTGCAGAGAGTCAAAGAGTTGATGCAATCAACTGGTTTTCCTTAGATGGAAAACAATGGTTTTTTTGAGTTTTTATGGCACTATAACTCATTTTTCTGAGAGTAGGCTGACAGGAAAGGGGGTATGAGAGAGACATGCAGCAAAGGGCCACAGGTCGGAAATCGAACCCAGGTCTGCCACATCGAGAACTAAGGCCTCAGTACATGGGTTGTGTGCACTAAACACTGCGCCGGCTGCATGCCCAGATAGAAAACTTTTAATTAGTTTGACTTTATGATCTGGCTGAAGTGTCGTTATAAAGTGCCTTGAGATGTGTTGTGAATTGGCGCTATATAAATAAACTGAATTTCAATGAATTGAATTACGGAAACGTATAAACTTATAAAACAACAGTTGGAAAATCCCAAATGTTGGCCTGTAAATGTTTTCTACATAAATGTTTTCCACAATTTCAAAATACATTTACATATATTTGATGTTGTGCAGTTAATCGGGCTCCAAATTAAGATTTCCTTCGTTTGAAAAATATAAAAAATTAAAATAAGTGGACACATCTCCAAACACTATGGTGGCAATGTTCAGATATGATCCTTGGTTTTTATTATTTTTTTAGATGTGCATCAACCATCAGTCATATACATACTCTGCCTTGGATTTATGCTGGTTTAAGTAATGGGTTGTAAATCAAGATTAAGAATTCTTTGGATATCTAGTGGGTTTTTTTTATATGAGCAGGATATCCAAACATCTCTTAAAGCTAACAAATTCTGTTTTAGGTAAAAATAAGTCTGTAAAATATTGTATATTGTTTTCTTGAAGTTAATTACTGCCATATGTTGATTTACACCTTATTCAACCTGTATGATTTCTCGTCTTTTCTGTTGTCGAGTGGAGTTAAGAGAAAGGGTCTTACCTCTATGAAATAGGAGGTCTTAAATCTGTAATTCAAGGTTTTCTAGACCCAACTGTGGTTAGATAAGACAACAGATATTTGCAAGACATCTAGAGAATGGTAGATTTTTCTATGATTGCAGTATGATTCATGCTTAAAAATAGTAGGATTTTTTTCTCTCAATAAACATTTTCATTAGACATTCTACCGTCTTTACTGAAATTTTAAATAAATATGGAGAACAAAGGAATAAACACCATTTAGCTTCTTTTTCCTTCTACTATTGTGTTGTTATAGATTGCTATTGCTTCCCTTAGGGAAGCTCAAATCAATTGGCTCTTTTAAACCCATCAATAGCAACTCTCTGCAGGCTATAAACTCTACCGTGCCTGAACTCTGTATTCAAAAATCAAATTACATCCTGGTGCGTTTCTGGAAGGATTTCAGTGAGTTTTATTTTTATTTTATACTTTTGTTATTAGGTGTCACAGATATTGATTAAGGTTTAAGCGGATAAAAACCATTAGTGGATCTTCGCTCTTCGGTTGTGTGGATCTAACGCTTTCACAGGAAGAGCTGTCATGTGTAGTTTAAATCATAAAGAGCCATGCCTGCCACTAAGTGTGTTATTCACTGATGATTGGTGAAAGTGTCAGAACAGATCACCCTACATGTGTAAAGCCACTGGTGTACCTTTAAAGGACATGCACTGGGTTTGGTCTGGACCAATCAGAGCCTCGGTCAGATTCAACCCACTTGTGAACATCAGATAACGATGCCAACTAGAGCAGGCTGTCATGGAAACAGCTACATAGCACATGCACACACGCACAAGACAGTTCATTTTGTCTCTTTTTACTCCGAGAGTAACTTCCCGCTTTGCCAGAGGAGCTATTTTAGCGCGTGTTACATAAGACACAATTCGAGTTCAATGCAATGCTTTTTGCTCCAGCTTCTCTGTTCCTGGAGCAGGATGCATCTGCAGCACCTGTAGACCTAAACCCATAAATCACACAGAGAACTCCATGCTTACTGCTACGGCTAATTGAAAACAAATGCACTAATTCAACCTTATTACTGCACAATGGGCACAGGTAAAATATAGAGGATTTTTGCTTGCTAATTAACTCTTGGGTAGCCTCTGCTACCCGATTCAGAGACCTACCTCATTCTAGCCCTGATTAGCTATAAAAGGAAGAGATATGCTTCAGCTTTTACCTAAAAAGCAGATCACCGGTATGCATTTGACCACCATACCTACCACTGTAGTTCTAATCATGAGGGTTTCTTCAACAGAAAAGAAATAAATGGACACAGAGCGGTTTGTTGTAGTGCAGCACACATGTAAAATGCAGCATCCCCTGCAGAGCTCTCAGTAAACACTTACTGTGAATCATGCTATGATCAGTGGCTTAACGTGTCTGATGGAGAGGTATGCTCCGCATCAAGGCTGTTGAGTTTTACAGAGAGTGTCGTCAGCAGAGCTAAACAAGGCACTCTGGGATGTTAGACTCTCTTTGTTCTTTCTTATGAAAACACAGTTGCCGTTGAGCTTTTTTTGTGTGCTTTCTTTCATATCTGACCTAAATTCTTTGTTCTCAGATCCTCCCTAATGCTTTCGTAGCTTTGAGCTTTCTTGCAGCTAAATGCAACAGGATAAGTGGAAGTAATCCTGCTCTTCCTCTCCTTCTGCAGGATGTTTCGAGTGCTGCATCAAGTGTTTGGGCGGGGTGCCCTATGCCTCGCTGGTGGCCACCATCCTCTGCTTTTTAGGTGTGTCCCTGTTTTGCGGCTGTGGGCATGTTGCGCTTACAAGCACACTGACCATGTTGGAGAACCATTTCTCTACGATCACCACTGACCACGCCACCCTCGCTGCAGTGTAAGTCCTCCGAGTGTTAAAATAAGCCTTTGCAGGAATCTGATAATATGCTTTATGTCTAGAAAAGTAATGCAGCCCATTAACCATTGAATTTTTTTGTTTTTATTTATCTTTTTTATTTATCTTTATCAAAATAACAAACCTCTGGCACCACTATCAATTGGCTGCTAAATTAATTCAACTGAATGAAATTCTAAGTTTTTCTGTAACTAAGTTGATTACATAGACTCTTCGATGTTTATTTTACTTCATAACTACCTTCTTTCCTCCAGTTTAAGCATTTGGGTACATAAAGAAACATGAAAAATCTCTGAGAGAAGAAAAAAGCAACCACTTGGAGTCCAAAACTTGCAGTAGAGTGATTGGAATCGAAATACCAGCCTGGCATAAATGCATAACAAAGGCTACATTGATAAGGCAGATTAATGCAAACCCAAATATTTTTTTTCTGTTTGGAAAAAAAAATTACTTGTAAATTATTTTTTCATGGCGGTCTGCCTGGCCGCTTCTATATGTGGTACTTAATTGGATATGTCTTAACAGTCATGTCTCATTTTATCCAACTTTTACGTCATTGCCCTGGCTCCCACTACTTATCCACTCTGACTTCTCAGCAGCAGTAGAAGTCACTGCTCGATGTTATTAAGGTTTAAAAAAATAATCAACTGTATTTCGCCAAAATATTGCAACTGAGCATCAAGACCTGTTGGGTAAATGTAGACAAAACAGTGTGGAATTCTGGAGAAGTCTCTACTAAGAGCATTAACTTAGAGGCCTGACAATCCGGCACATTATTGAGGGAATAGAGATTTCTCTGTCATCCTAAGCTTATCCTGGAAATCACTCCATAGTTCTGGCAAAAAGAAAAACCTAAACAAAAAAGATCTAATTTATCTTCCAGTTGTGACCAGCATTGTTACCTGCAGTACATAGGGATCACCTCTATGATTTATTTCAGAAAAGGTGAGATTACTCTACAGCAGGCATCGCCAAAGTCGGTCCTCGAGGGCTGCTGTCCTGCAGGTTTTAGAGGTTTCCCTGCTCCAGCACTGCTGATTTACATTGATAGTTAATTAACAGGCTTTTGCTGAACTCCAATCATCAGAATCAGCTGTGCTAAAGGAGAGAAACCTCTAAAACCTGCAGGACAGTGGCCCTCGAGGACCGACTTTGGGGATGCCTGCTCTACAGCATCAAGGCAAGGAGAGGTTGTAATAGCTCCCTATTTCTACGTTAGAGAGAGTGTCATGGAACTTCAGTGATCTAGCTGTCAAAATCTTGTGCCACTCATATGCCTTTGACTTGTCTGCTGTTGGCTCTAAAAGTAACTTTAAGCTAATGCAACCTTTGTTCAGAATGGATGTTAAAAGGCCGATGCGCAATTATTGTCAAAAACTCATCACTTGGCTCAGTAACCAGAAGTCTGGAGAGAGTTTAAATCAAACAGAAATTATTGAATACAGTGGTAAGTTTTTGCTTTGACAGGGTAGGTAAAAAGCCAAAAAGATTTCATCACTCAATTAACTTTATGCTCTGGAACAGCAGGTTGTTCAATATGCTGGTCTGGCTGTTGACTCCCTGCCCAAGCCATCTGTGCTATCCGTATACTTCCTCTTCCTTCAGATTTTGGTTTATTCATTCATCTACGTCCAAGCTTAAACCTATTTCATTTTTTTTTTTTTTATGTTAACTTTCATAAATCTGGATAGAAAGGCGTTTCTAAACCAGCCTTTTTTTTCTTCCTTTCCATTAATCTCATCCCCATTTCCATCTTAGAAAATCTTTGTAATAAATATGCTTTATTAATCCTTCGTCTATTTTTGTCATCGCCTTCAACGCATTTACATACTCCTGTTAAAGAGACAGTTTTTGTCAAACGAACAGTCCTATTAACATGAAGTTCATGTCACTACCCTTATATGGTGGTCTGTTCCTGTATTTAGGAAAGCTGGATTACAAATACTCTTTGGTTCAAAAAAGACAATCCACACTGAAAGCAAAAAAAAACAAAACAGAAAAGTTGATCAAATGCTGCAAGGCTAATTAAGCCTGCTCGATTCTGGAGCTTTTATAAAAATGACCTTTGAGGTCAGCTAATGTAATACATTTCTTTTTTTTCCCCACGTCTTCATTGGTGTATTTATTGGTGATGGCACCATCTTCAGGCTCCTAATATTGTTAACCAAAGCTTTAAAACCTTTGTAAACCAAGGTAATTTTGACGTTAAGGTTTGTCTCCTGTGTCCAGGATCCAGATCTTTCAGTATATCATTTACGGCATCGCCTCTTTCTTCTTGGTCTACGCCATCCTCCTGCTGGGGGAGGGCTTTTACACCACAAGCACCATCAAGAAGGAGCTGCAGAGTGACTTTAAGACAACTATCTGCGGACGTTGCATCACTGCCTTTGTATGTCAACACAGCCACTGTAAACTAAATCAACTAGATGAATCTATGAGCTTACTTTTGTTTTACAAGTTTCTTTATTAGAATATGAATGTATGTTTGCATCAAGTTGCATCAAGTTGTGGAGATGTGTTGTGTTTAATTCTATACTTAATAGCCAGATCCACACAAATGATCCCACTTGAATTATACTTGAGCCTTCAGGGTTACTTTGGCACAGTTTGTCCTTTCCAGCCTGATTAAGTTAATTACTTCAGATGTCCGGTTAGATTAGCATGGAAGCAAAATCTGACGCATGTGTGGGTGGATGGTTAGGGCTTTATATAGTAATCACCTAATTCTCAGTGCATTTCAAACATTTTCATAAAACCCCATCGCCTGCTTTCTTCTTCCCTTCCTCTGTTTAGTTCATGTTCCTGACCTACGTCTTCACTCTGGCTTTCATCGCCATCTTCTGCTTCACGACGATTCCGGTTTTCCTCTTCTTTAACATGTCGAATACCTGCGCTGCCATGAAATCTCCGGACTCCAACATCACGTCTCCTGACTCCATCTGTGTGGATGTCAGGCAATACGGTCAGTTGCTGTCCTTTCATTTGATTTGTGGGTCTCTGGTATGATGTCACTCAGGGTGGCAATAATGGGGATCTTTTGAATTTTAGGGGCTGTAGAATTGGGTAAGGGTAAAAACTTACTTTCAGAAAGTAATATATGGAATTGAAAGATTTACAGTAGTAGCCATTCGAATTGTCTCCATTTTCCTGGCTGGTCCATGGCTGGTCCCCTGCAATTCCCTTTGAAACATCAATCTTTGCACTAAAATATTCTTTCTGTCATGATTTATGGACATTAAGATCTAAAGAGAAGCACCATCACCCTGTAATTCAGTGAAAGGGTGGAGTCAGAGTAAAATATATGCATACACAGCAGAAGGAGGGGGTCACTCCTGTTGCTGGAAGTTGGAGGGGATTCTGCTGGGAATTGCAAGGAAGTTGGCTGCCATTCGGCTGGCGTTTGACTGGGAAGGGCTATATTGAAGGGCTGCTATTGTAAACCTAAAAAAAGACGATAGATTTCAAGCACAGTTAAATCAATTGGGTTTGAAATGAAGCAAAAGGACACTATGGTTATATAGATATTGCTTTTTAATAAACTTAAATAATATTCTTGTTTTTCAAGAAAATACATTTTCTGCTTTTTTCGTTGTCACCCTCAAAATCTGTGCTCACCTGCTGCACCTTGCAAATGGATCCAAAACCATTTAGTCTTGATTGTATTTTCTGTAGATTTTATGTGACAAACCAACACAAGTTAGCATCCCAAGTTTCAATATCTCATCAAGCACTGCTTGAGCCATTATCTGAGAAGGAAGAAGTATAAAACCTACAAAGATATGGTTGTCTAAAAAAAAAACTGCAGACCATGAAGAAAGAGAATCAACCTTTAAACTCTAGTGGAGATCCAGAGCTTAGACCAAAGGATCTGCTGACAGCAAAGTCGAAAACCTTGCTTTTATTGAAAATAACAGAATAATATCTACGTTAAAACATAGCATTGTTTGCAAAAATAAAAGCTTTACACCCGGTTCATGACTTCATTCTCACCATAAAAGATGTTGCTGTTAAAATCAGACAGACTTTAGACTATAGAATGGAGAATGGCCTAAAGAGCTACAGGAAAAGAGGTCAATCAGGGTGCATTAATGTGTTAGAAAGTCCAAGTCGAAATCCTGGCATAACTCTGGTTAATAATGAACGAGACTTAGAGTTGATACAGAGATGTACAAATTATCTTGCAGAGCACAAAAATATGAAGTCTTTAATTTGTGATGTTTTTACAAACACACCTCAGAAGGCAAGGCAAATTTATTTGTATAACACAATTCATCACAAAGACAATGCAAAGTGCTTTATATAATTAAAATATAGAAAAATAAAACAGAATCAAAGCAAGTAGGAAAAAAAATAAAAAGAGAAGACAGAAGACTTTCCTGAAAAAAACAATTGCGGATAGCAGCATTTTTAGATATTTAAAAATTATTATTTCTGTGCTATATTTCATGGTGTAAGGGTAGTTTCGCAAGATTGTGACAAATCCAAAAATACAGAAAATATATCTTTTATATTATATTTTATATGTACATCCTCTTTGAATATTGCATTTGCAGCTGCAAAGACACTCAAACATGCATGCTGTGTTTCTTCAAACCTCACGCAAATCTACCCATCATCAAGGAAAACTTGGATCTGCAGTTTACAAAATTCAGCAGATTTCCCTTTACATAATAGTCCCAAACCCCTTTAACCCATTTAAATGGGATTCAGCACATTTAAAATAAAATACAGCCCACAATAGTTTTTTCTCACAATATTTTTGGAGGTTTTCAGCAAAAAGCTGCATTCTATGACTACATATGTGGTTAAATGTTGGATGACCTAATGAACATGATTTGACCCACATTTAAAAGACAGCTGGCCTCCCTACAAAGTAGGATGAGGATCACATATGCATCAATGGCTGCAGTGCTGCACTTTCATGCTGCAGAAAAATATTAACCCCATTAACTTGCAGGCATCCAATTATCAGTGGATACTAAAACTGAGGAGGGATTCGAGTTTATTTGTGATTGGAACAAGAAAAGAGGACAGATTACATTAATAAATGATATTTTCAGCTTATACGAGCAAATAAATTTAAATTCATTCTGAATAATGACCCATATTTTTCTAACGGCAGCAGCGATGTTTCCTTTAATCTTCCTTTCTGCTTCGTTTATAATACCTTCAATCTCCACGGTGGAATAAAAGCCTGTTGTTTCTCTTCGGTGACGTTTCATTTCTTTGATCCTGCAGGCATTATTCCCTTGAACGCAACACCTGGGAAAGCTTGCGGAAACACGCTGACAGATATTTGCATTACCAGCGAGGTGAGTAGGAGATACTTTTTTACGTGTGGTAACGTTGCTCTTGTAGAGCTTCTCTAACCTCCCTGTTTTTTTCTTCACAGTTCTACCTGTCCTTCCACCTCTACATCGTGGCGTTAGCCGGTGCCGGAGCCACCGTCATTGCATTGGTGAGCTCCCATAATGGATCCGCTCAAAATATGCACGTTGCCATGCCGCGCTTATCTGTTGCCGCGGCAACCTCTCACGTAATGTTGTACTATCAGCTGAAATCCTGCCCTGCAGCCTGCTATGTCAGTGTGTGTGTGAGTGTCTGTGTTTTGCTCCGATGTGGAGGCGGACTTTTTGTGTCCTGGGAAATGCAGACGCCTAAAAAAATAACATCTTTCCACATGTTTTGCCAACTCACCTAAATGCCCTTTGGCTTTTGATGTTGTACAGCCACAGTGTCATGAAAACAGGAACCATTTTAGATGTTTAGGTAGTGAAAAAGAAAAACAGTCTGAGGACCCTGAAGCCATTAACAATACTTTCACCCATTCATAGTTCTAAAGCCCCTGTTACACCTTGATGATTTAGACCAGCGTATGCCTGATGTACAAAACAATCTGGCAAAAACGCTGGCATACGTTGGTTAAGTTATGAGCACGCTGAAACACGCTGGCACACGTCGACATACAGCAAGTACGTCGAGAAATTTCCCAACATATGCCAACTTAGGTCATAGATCATAGCGGGCTGTGAACAGCAGCTAGGTTAATATCAAAGAAATCTTTTTATGCAAACCGGGCTCCTCCGGGTGCATCACTGCCCCCCTCAGGACACTGGCTTGTGCATCATTTTATGGGTATTACACTGGCGTGCGTTATGCATAAGTTAGGCTGTTGTTGGACATAAGTTCTGGACTCGTTATAAATATGCTATGCATACGCCCAAAATTGAAAAAATACATTGAAAGTTCAGCGTATGCCAGCGTTTTAGAAGATTCTGGGATGTCGGGCATATGCTGGTTAAGTCGGCAAGGTTTGACAGGTTCCTAAGCTACATCTTGATGTGGGATAGACATACAGAAGAAAGGCTGTCATACAATTTACACCACCAAAAGCTGCCATCAAGGCGGGACACAGCCCCAAACCAACAACCATTAGTTAAAGGCTGATGAACTTGGCTGAAGGGACTTAAATATATATATATTTAAAGGACAGGATGGTAACGATGTAACTTTGATTTCAGAAATTAAAATCGTACTTTTGTTTCCCGTCTCTTAGATCCACTATTTGATGATTTTAGCGGCTAATTGGGCCTATCTGAAGACTGCAGCTTCCACGCACGACTACCAGGACATCAAGACCAAGGATGACCAGGACCTGGAGGCCGAGGCGCGCTCCAAGGATGGCCAGAACTCCTCCTCCTACTCTTAAGGACAAAGCGTCCTCTTTTGCCATTGTTCATCTTTTCTCCAAATCTTAAACCCATCCTGCAACAACCTAGTGCCCACCCCCCTTCCCCCTTCCGACAAAACAAACCACCTCGGTCATGTTCGGCAGCCCCCAAATCTCCTGATTCTCCATCCTCTTCGCTTTACCCAGATGTTTTTTTTTTGTTCTGCTCGGAGACGCAGAGTGCGTTCTCACACTTAAGGGGAAGAGGATAGAGGGTCAGGAGGAGCGGCAGGCCCAGACGGAGGCGGGTGCTTCAGAACGGCAAAGCTCGCCCCGCGCCGGGGGGTCGAGCTCAGGTACAGTACATCGGTTTTTAGAAGCGCCTCTTCCTCCCCCTCCCTGTGCTTTTGGGCGGCGGCTCGTGAACGTGGCCCGGCTGTGATGGCCTCGCGCCCTGAGCCAGCACAGCCTCTCAAACACATAGCTCGTATAGAAAAGAAAAAAAAAAAAGAATAAAAAAAAAAGAAAAACAATGTTCACTGTGTGCTTCAATCACTGGGAAGCACCACAGCAACCAAGCTCTTCTGTTTTTTGGTGTTTTATATGCATATATATATATATATGAATATGAATATATTGTGCGAATGTGTGTGAATGTTGTTCTTTTTTTTAATACTCTGAAAAAGTATGCCAGGTATTGTTACAATCCCTATGGATTTTTTTTGGGCTCATAGGTTTTTTCTCTTTTCTCCTTCAAGTTTTTTTTTTTTTTTTTCCCTCACCTTTGACTTTTTATTGCTTTTGCTCCCAACGTTATTGCACTATTCAAAAATGAATAAATGGGGGAGACTATGATCCCTTCAACAAAATAAACCCTCCTTTTTTTTCCCCCCTCCAAGAATGAATAATTCAAAGAATGAATAAATAAGGTAATACCTCGATGATTACTCTTCCTTTGCATAATTATATTTTACCTCTAACTTTCTTTTAGGAGTTTAGAAAAATGTGTTAGTTTGCTCCCACGTCATGCATTAGATGCTTTTTTGCTAGGAGGTCATAGAAATCCTCATATCCAAATGTGCAAGAATCCAAGTAACCACACCAAATGTTACTGAAGACTTTCCAAGTTTTTCTTATCTTTTTGCTACATTTATCACCAGCTGAAATAAAAGTCAATGACAGCGCCCTCTACAGTTACTTGCACCAGTGGTTGAAATGCGTGAAATATCTTAAACAAGACATTTATATAGTAGTCAAACACTATTGTATGGTGGTGGCAGCATCATGCTGTGGGGACGAAGTTCCTCCAGTCATAGAAAGCTAGCGTTGGTAGGTGGATCTAGGGCAATCCTGGAAGACTTCTCGGTTCTAATTTAACCCAGATATTAGATTTTATATACCATTTCGTTGTCACTGTTTCAAAGTGGACAAAAAAAAAAAAACACAGTTCTTGTTCAAATTCAGTTTTAATTAATTTAGCTTTTAACCAGGAGCTATTTTTATTTGTTGCCATTTTAGGATTGATGAAAAAACTCAACACATAGCTAATTTAATTAAATGATAGTTTCAGATGTCTTCAATATTTAAAAGAGTGCCTAACACAAACAGGCATCGTTGTCACGGCTTATTTTTAATGTTCAAAATGTCATTTACCAGTAATTTGGGACCCGTAGAAGTATATTGTGACCAAAGTAGAACATTACATTTTAAGAACTGTTCCCCCCCCTCTCCTTCTGTGGCTTAACAGAAAATGTTTGTTAGCAAAACAAAAAAAAAGCGATCCCAGAATAATATTGAATCCAATTTTTTGCTTGGTTATAAAATCATCTGATAATCTCTATTTTAGCTTAATCTCCATCTTGATTTTTTTTTTTTTTTTTTCTTGGCATGCAAATATATTAAATCGGATCATTTTTGACTGTGGAACAAAGTTCCTAGACAATTAATACCCACATTCCTTTTAAATTAAACAATTTTTTTTTGTTGTTGTTATATTTAGCTGGAATTGTTAAGAATGCCACTAATTACAGACTGGTGGATTTTGTATTTTAAAACAAAGAAAACAGAAAAAATATATATTTTTTACATTTACCTGCTGAATAAAAGGTGCTCAAATTAAAAGTTGGATTTTTCTAAATTTTCTGCAATAAAAAAGTCAGTTTTGATTCCAACAATTTTAACAAGGGTGTCTTTAAATGTGGAGGGCGCTGTACATCTAGGTCTAAAGAGAGACACACACCTCAGGTATCAAACCAAATCTGATTTGGATTTTATCTCACATTAATCGCTCAAACTGACCTAATTAGTGCTCCACCCACCGGTTCCTCTTTTTTTGGGAACAAAACCTGTAAATAGCAGAATCACCCTTAAGAACTGATCCATCCCCCCGAACAAGAACAACACAATCAGTGTTTTATTTCATCCATTCTCTTTTATTTTTCTTGAACAATGTAAACGTACCCTTTGAGATATGTGTTTAGCACTCGAATACTAGTTCTGCATTTTTGATATTCTAATTGTAATGTAAGATCTTCAATTCTGTGTGGTGAGAGGGAAACAGTTCAGTCATGATATATGATGGGTTTGAGGTGATTGTGACGTATACATCTAAAAATGTGAAGATGAAAAACATGGTTAATGATTTTTTTTTTCTATATTTATCCATTTTAGGCAGCTGGGTTCTTGTGGTTTTAACATTTTATGAAAAATGTTTGTGCTTCTTTCTTTTCTAAACGGCCAACGAGTGGCTTAAGTCACTTTTTCTTGTTTTGTTTTTTTCCCGCTTTTGGAATGCCATGCCTCTCATACAAGCCACAAAGACTGTTTTGGATGTTTACACTGAATAAAACAAGGCAGGAATTTTCATACATTAATTTTATAACCAGATATGTTTTGATAATCATGGCCTACACTCTAAATGAATCATAACCGATTAGGTAACCCTTAAAGAAATAGCTAAATAAGACAGATTTTTGATGAAATGAAGCATGTCAGTATCGTCCATGTGCACAGCTGTCTATTCTGTATAAAAAAAAAAAAAGGACTTTATTGCCATGTGTGTTATGTTGAATAAATATCCGTGCTTTGCCGGCAGGTTGATGTAAAAAGGCAAACTTAAATTTCCTATAAGCCGATGATGCGCGTCGGGTTGGTGTCGTTTCCTCGTTATTTGCATGAAGGAGACATGACTGTGTCTTTGCAGTTTTTTCAGGTGATGTGTAGTCATTTGTACTGGCAACTATGGTAGGCCGCAGTGTTTTTTGCCCCCTTCTCCACCCCTGCTCTTTTCTAAAGAACTCCATTGTACTTTGATGGCAATGTAGTCCCTGTAGGTGTTTCATTATGGTTCTTTTCTCTTTTTTTTTTAAAGTTGGAAATAGTTCTATGACTCCTCTATGGTGATTTTTTGTAACCTTCTCTAGTAAAACCGATATTTTTTATTATCGTGACAAATGTGTATTTTGTCTCTTCCTTCAGGTTGTGATTTTCATGAAAAGTCTTTAAAAGGTTATAAATTAACAACCATGTGTCTCAATTGTCAGGGGTTACATAGACATCTTGCAAGTATGATTGCAAAAAAATATATTTACTTTTTCCCCTTTCTTTTACAGAAGGATTAAACTAGGGAATATGTGTATAAAATTTAGGATTTTATGGTAGATAGCTCTTAATTAAACTTAATTAAATTGCATAACGCCTCATGCAACATGTCTTTAAAGGCCAATACTGTACATCGGCCAGCCAATATCAGTGTTTTTTTCTTGCATCAGCTGAAGCCTGCATACTACTGACAATTCATCAGTGCATTTAGCAGCTATACTTTGGCATTGCGTGATGTACATGCATTGCCGCCCACCTCTATTTGCTATTGGTTGCAGTTTTCTATTATTTTATAAGTTTTGCTTTTTATTTTACATCACATTTTTTTAAACACTGGGCCCTTTATCATATAAATGCAGGACATGAAGCAATAACACCCCAAATAATTGTCCCCAAAACAACTAAATTAGCAGCACATATTGGGGAAATGTTGGAGTGATGTCAAAATAATCATGCCTTAAAAAACCCATATCAGTCAATCGCTACTAAAAATACATAGAGTTGCCAAATAGTTCCAGCTTATTGAATTCTCCTTAGGGATTTAATTCAGCATTCAGTGATTAGTATTTATTTGCATATTAGTGTGAAAAGAACCATCATGTTAAAAATAGGCCAAGCACATTCCCGTAATATTTTATTGAAGGTGTTATTCTGGTCATAATTATTACAGTATTTTAAGTATCTATCTAACTGTTAACACATTGGACGAGGAATTAACTTTTTTTTTTCAGAGCTATAACTCAGAACATGTTAAGAAGTGAAATTTTTGCCTTTTGGCCATTAAGAAGTCCCTTTCTTATTTGTTTTTCCACACCTATTCATCATTGTTCTTTGATTGCAATGCATTTAATTAATTATTTAAAAAAAAATTGCCAAGCTCTATGTACTGTATAACCAAAATTTCAAGAAATTGGTAAAAATTCAGCTTATTTTAACTTCTCTAAAAATTACAACAAAAATAAATTTCACTGTTATAAATATGAGACATACTTAAACTACTTTTAGTATAGTAATCATTCACATGTAAATATTGCAATTTTCTCAATGACAAAATGTTAATGGAGAAACTAAACTTTTTCCTGCAGGACCAATTCTCTGTAGCCTATCTGAATCATGTAAATTGTACAGGACAGTTTAATATATTGAATGAAAAACAGCAATTTTTTGTGTAAAATAACGCTCTATACGGAGAGTAGTGCAGAGTATTCCTTTTTATCTTGGTATAAGTAAGTTAAAAACACAACTTTTAACTAATTTCCCAACTGATAAATCAAAGATGTCAACAGCATTCGAAAATGTTATAAGTTTAACAAGAAAATGTAGCTTTCTTTTTATTGCTTGGGTTGTTTTTAGGAAGATACCTAGAGGTTTTCCTCATCACTGCACAGGTGAAGCCACTTTATTCGGCCAATCAGTGTTTGAGAAATTAATGTCCTCTAGTTTTTATTTACAAAAGCAAAAAGTGAAAAGTTAGTACTTATTACAACAGAAGATGGCATGCTTTAAACAAAATAAAAGGTGGGAAACAGTTGAGTGTACAGATTTTAATTACAAACATGGCATTTTATTTGTCAATGTTTAAAACTGTATCAAAAGGAACAGATTGTTTTCATGTTTTCCAATAAATTATGTGATTAAGCTTTACCCAATAAGTTTAAACACTGTATGCGCTTCTGCCTAACCAATAGAGAGCTTTAAATCTTCCAATTTACCACAGCATTCAGAACAACCGCCTAGTTTTGACTTTAACCCTGTAGCACTTTGGCGCCACCATGTGGAATAAAAGTGTACTGTGATTTAAAGTAAAGATAATTTTCAAAGTTATTTTTGAAATCATCAAAAAAGGAAAAACTTAATTGGAGGCGTTTAACTCAACAGAAAATTTAGAAAAAAAAATAACTGTGATGAGGGAATAATTTCATAGTAAAGAATTAACAGCTTGAACTCAAATTTTTTCAATGAATAGCTTCAGTCCCTGATCTCTATGAGTAAAGAAATCCATAATTCAATGAATCCACAATTTCTTTTTAAGCCAAAATGCAATATTTTCACTCAGTTAAAATGATAGGAACGTGTTTTGGCTAAAAAAAAAAATAATCAAAGAGAAGGAAGCTAAATTAAGTGGGTGGGCAACTTCTCATGTCAACCCAGGACTAAAAAAAAAATAAGAAAAAAACATTTAAATCCTCTCTTTGAAGGCAACAATTTATAAGCACATGTGTTGGCTGTTTTTGATTCACCCTAGAAGATATCTGATAAAAAAAACAGGAAAAAAAAAAAAACAGTATATATTTAGGTTTAAACATATACGAGTCCTAAATTTATTTTTCATAGTTTAAAATGCATCCAGCATTTCAATTTAAACAAAATAAAAACATTAACCTTAAAAACGATCCTGGTTTAAGCATAAATAGGAGCATACAGAACTATACAGCAGCTGCTGACAGCATCAACGAAAGGCATGTGTGATATCCAGTGTTTAACAGCATTTGGATTCAGGCCGAGGCTTCTTCTGCAGGTTCACAGTGTTGGTGGGGATCAGGGGTTCATCTCTATCCTCAGATGCCAGGAGACGACGTGCTGCTTCCTCAAAGGCTGATGCTACATTTGTTGCATCCTTGGCGCTAGTTTCAAAGTAGGGAAGTCCTCCGTTTTCCCGGCACCACTGGCGGACGTCCTCCCCTGATACCTGACGGTCAGGAACATCCACTTTGTTGCCCAGTACCACAAACGGGAAGTTGTCAGGGTCCTTCACGTCCGCGTAGTAAGTGAACTCTTTCTTCCAGTTTGAGAGATTCTGGAAGCTTTGTCCGTCGTCCAGGCTGAAGGTGAGTAGGCAGCAGTCCGAGCCGCGGTAGAAAGGTGTTCTAAGGCTGCGGAAGCGCTCCTGTCCCGCCGTGTCCCAGATTTGCAGAGTGACCCGGCGCCCGTCCACCTCCAGCTCTTTGTTGAGGAACTCCACGCCTATTGTATGGAAGAGGTGAGAGTCGAACTTGTTGGTGACGTAGCGGTTCATGAGGGACGACTTGCCCACGCCTCCATCACCTAGGAGGATGACCTTCAGCAGAGTGGACTTGGCCATCGTGGAAACCAGGGGCTGAGTAATCAAGGAGGTTGGAAATTTGAGCTGAGAGGCCACACAAAACCAGAACCAGGAGTCGGACCTAAGAGGGAAAGCACATGTCAGACTAAACCTTACTATATTTAGCAGGTATGAAAATCACAGCCGATATCAATATCCGATATTAATATTGGCAATTATGGTTGATAACTAATATATGTTTCCCAGCTCTTTACGACCAACATTGACTGATTTAATGATGATTTATCATACATGCCTTATATTTATAGCAGTAAACAGGTACTTTATTCTTATTAAATTATCTTCATTCTAATGGGTTAATCTGATTTTCTTTTAAAGATGCACTGATCCGACATCTGGATCGCATTTCGACTCCGATATTGACCAGTTAACTGAATCGGAAATCCGTGATGATGTATCAGCTAGCAGAGATACAATCCAGCGTACATTATAAGGAACTATTATTGTTTTATTTTAGCTGCTTATTTCTTAATAATATAAAATACATTTATATCTGCACTGATTTAGCTTTTCTTTCTGTTTATGTGAAGATTGAAGCTTTGATTCATTCAACAGTTGAATCAGATCGCTTATTGGCTGATATGTTCAGTCCAAGTATCGGTATCAGAGTGGATTGGAATAAAAAACTGGATTGGTGCATCTCTAGTTTCTTTTTTTTTTTCTTGACCAATCTCAAGAAATAATTCCTACCCAAACACCAACAACAGTGGTTTGATACCAGGTCTTCCTGGGTACAAACTAAAACTAAATACTAAG
>NW_015151021.1:269937-309211 GCF_000732505.1 Cyprinodon variegatus | reverse complement strand
CTGAGGTAGAGGAGCCCAGCAGCTCCTTAGTAACAGACACATACACCCTGTTTATAAAAGGAGTGATAATGCAGGCTATTCATCTCTGCTGTTATCATACTTTACAATGCTACTGCACTATAATCTGGTGTAATAACACTGCAATAACATACTATTTATTCATTTATTAAAGCAGAAGCCGCACTTTACCTGTCACCACCTTACTGTATATAAGATACTGTATAAATCACCTAAAATCTCTCCTTTATTTTTTACCATCCACTGTATATATCTGGATGCACTGAATATACTTCATGCACCTTTTCCTCCTTCGTGCAACTTTTGTTTGTTTATAAGAGATGATGTCACAAGTGAATTTCTCCATTGTGAGATCAATAAAACCCTATTCTATTCTAATGTTGTTTAATCGCCATAGGTTTAGCTTTCCACACACATACAGACTGAATGTATTAGGGATAGCCGTTACAAGGGAAACCCTATTTTGATGTTTACTTTAGTTGTCTTTTTCTTTTTGCTATTGTTTTTTTTCCTCTGTTTTCTTTCCCTCTTGACTCATGAAGGTGTGGAAGCAGACAACTAGGAGTTACTGTATATCTTCTGTCATTTGTGTTACTTTTTTGCTTTCTTTTCTGCTTTCTTTTCTATCTCCATCTCTTTCTCTTGCCCCATTAATTCGTATCATCTCCCTTTCTCACCTGCCTTTCCATCCCAGGGTCCTTTATATACCATTTTATTCCCTGAATCGTTTTCAATAAATGTTCATATACATTATTACCAAGGGGAGTCTTATGGTAACAACCTTAATGCTGGTCTGCTTGTGAGAGCAAATGTGTGCGGCTATTTTCTAGATTCCCAAAGCTATATTAGCAAAACAGGACATTAAAAAAAAAAAAATGAAAGAAAAACAATAACAGACCATAAACTCCAGTCTTTTAACACTTTTAAACCACTGGGAACAGCCAACTGAAGCCCCTGAAAATGTAATTTGTTGAACTAATCACTGTGGAAAGGTCAAGGAGTGGGGTTTCAATTCAACTTTTCTTTTTCCTTTTCTTCTCTTATTACATTTAGCAAATATCATCAGGAATTTTCTCTTAAGAGCACCAAATAAATAACAAAAAATGTGAAGTTGCACATTTAAAGAGCATCCATGCTTGTAAATAAAAGGAGAAGCACTCATTAGTTCTGATTTCATCCATCAGACCACATGACTCATAAACGCTCGGTATGTTTGACCTTTACTAATCAACAGAAGTTCAGATGAGGAGAAACTGCTTCTGGGCTAACTTTCAGCTCGTCGTCCAGGTTACATGAACTGCTAAGCCGTTTACTCCCACTCAAACAGACCAGGTAATCCTATCAACAGCCCGGTCAGCATGCTGCACCATTCATATACACTATGAGTAATATGTAAGGCGTGGAATAATCCGTGTGAGGAATCACATGGATGCTGATCACAGGATCTGCAGAAATTCCACAGTAATCGGAAAAAAAGATATTTCCTCCTTTTTTCCACTAAATAGATCCTTTCAAGTTAAAATCTCTGAAGAAAGAAGGATCATAACCAAAGGCGTTACCAAAAACATTCCTGTAATCTGATTAAGTTGTTTATTGATGCCTAAATAATCTTTAATGAAAGAATTTCATGCAATTATTCATTCACTAAGTGTTCTTTAAGGACATGAAATAAGAAACAAAATGATTAAAATCAATGGACATGCTGGGAACAGTTAACTGGATCTAATTAGTGCAATTCTAACTATGAAGTTACAATAAATATAAACTCAAAAAGGAAAGGCGTAGATGCAATTAACAGGAAATGAAAATAAGTCTACTTAGCCATTTAGCATTTCAGAATAAAACACTTTATTCCCTATGTAAAAGTTTTAAAATATAAAACAATGTCTTATTGAAATTTTAAATCATTAAAATAAGACTTAAAGTCATTAAAGCCATCTGTTTTGATGATAAAGACGTTTATATTGAAAGTTTGTAGGATAAGTTACTTTAAACTAATCTAAAAAGACACGGTGAAGACGGTGGCTTTTTAAATATAATTACACATAAATGATTGTTAAACTTGGATTGTAATTTACAGTTCAAATCATTTTTAAAGCAGTTGCTATATTAAAATAAAGTTAAGTAATGCAAATTATGCAATTCTATAGGCAGGCGATTAAAGCTGGACCCACATAATAAGAGGTCGAGTACTGTACTGTTCTTTTATTTTGAAAGTAAAGTCGAATCAATCCAAGATATGTGTTGCTAGTTTATGGGAGCCGATTTTTAAAGCAAATATAGCTTTTTATTTCCCTTTTTACATGATCAAATAAAACAATGATAAGAAAGACTCACAGCAAAGCTGCTAAGTGCACATCTAAAACGACGATACAGGAAAAAAACACTAATATCAGCCAGCCAATGTTTCAGTCTACTTTGAGTGTGAGGTTCCCACAGTCCATAATGATTTTTGGAGACATGTCTGCACCTGTCAGTTTATCAATAAAAAAAAGAAAGAGGATAAACTGAATATTGTTTTTTTTTTCATCGCACAAAAGTTGAATGTCACATGAGCTTCCATCAGAAATGACTTTTCGTAACAAAGACTAAATGATCTTGTTCTCTTGCAGCCTTTAAACATGCTGCTATATCGTCATTTCCTCTAAAGAAATAATACCAGCAGAAACAAATCAGGAGTCATGTGCTTCATTTAGAGGATACAGCGTCTGTGTGGCCTGACTGTGGTTAATAAACAGGCTGCATGACCTCAAAAACACAAGTCCTGTTTTATTTTCCAATCTAAAGAAACTGCAAGCTAATCATTTACCCAGCTGAGTTAGAGTTGAAATCCAGCCAGCAGTTTTGAGAGACACACCTCACAGCTCACATGAGATTTATTTTTAGTGGTTTCCAGGGAGGTTAACATCCTGGTTAATGTTTAGTGGTCTGTAGGTGGTTAACTATTAGGATAAGAAATCTCTAAAAGTTTTTTTTCTTTTTTTTTCCAGCCCAATTTAAATGGCAACATTTAATTACAGAGCTTCAAGTACTACAATGCTTAAATGTATGTATGTGGTGCATTCAAGATAAAAAAAAGATTTACAGTTTACTGATAAACCAGTGTTGAAATTCTTAAAATGACAGTAAGATATTTAAACAGAATAATATAGGTTTTTCACTCATCAAATATCACAAAATGGTTAAAAGGTAAATAAATAATAAATATATAATGCAGAAATGGGGTCATTTCTTTGACTTTAATTTTGTTTATTGATTTATTTTGCCTGTCTGGTGTAGCATTTCAATGCAGACTTGTAGAGAGGAAGGGTGAAAATTGAACAATTTTGTGTTTCACATATATTCACATTCGTGAAAATGGCTTATTACTCTTTATCTTCGAATAAACGACTACAAACACACACACACACACACACATATATATATATATATATATATATATATATATATATATATATATATATATATATATATATATATATATCCCCAGCAATTTAACCATGGTTACGAAAGTATAATAATAATAATACTATTCTGCTTCTATATAAAAAATCTAATAAGGAAAATGTATTTATTATCTATTATATTTTACTTATCTTTTTAGGAATCGAATCTTTAAAACAAAAGTCTGAAAACTGAAGGGCTCTTTGTCGCCCCCAGCTGGCCGGCCTAAGGACATGCAGAAACATGGTTACTGCCTCAAACTGCAAACAGGTAGAAAAAAGTTGTGAACTGAATAAAACCACATCAAGATAGGCAACGTATCAATCCAAAACTATTACGTTGCTTCCAGTTAATGATTTTGACAAAACTTCAGGACAGATCAAAGGTTGGAACTGATCTTATTACGGAGAGTTTACCGCAAACTGTTGTCCGATAATACAAGTACCAGGCGCGTCACTCTTACGAGTTCAGTAACCGATTAAAACTCCGGGAAAATAGCTATTTTGTTAAAAGCACTCATATTGTATCTGTTTGGTATAAGTACCTGTGTTTATATGGCTTACTGTATGGCTCCAGGCGTTCACATCCTCTTGTCTATCCTGGTAAAGTGCAATTATCCAGCACAGGCATGGTGCTGCCTATAGTGGGTCCCAGCTGCTGTGGAGCACAGGATCGGCTGATGACGCTCATATGACCGACTGACGGTCACGCCCGCCTCCTCTATGATTCCACATAATCCACAACATATGTAGCGTGGTTTACACATTTTTTTTCACGGGGGTGGGTGGAGATTGAATCTGCAATTGTTCTTCGTAGTTATTAAAAGAAAAGAAAAAAAAAAAAACATTATTAATGGAGTTTTTGTGACACTATATCTTTAAAAAGAAAGTATTGCCAATTAATGAAACTTTAAAGGATTTTCCTAAATGTATTTTTTCCATTAAAATAATTTAGTTTTTTCTTAGACTTGTTTCGTTTTTCTTTTTTTTTTAACCTTTATTTAACCAGGGGGGAAAATCCCATTGAGAATAAAAACCTCTTTTTTAAGGAAGTCCTATCAAAGAGGCAGCAAATTTAAATAAGAAACATTGATACATTAAAATACATGACAAGTACATAAAAAAACATCTAAAATAAAACAATTACAGATCATTGAGGCTGCTTCAAATTCTTTCACTTTTAACTTAAAAGCATTTAAAGATAAAAACTCAGTCAACTTCTAGTTTCTTTGTAATAAATTCCATGCATAAAGCTTTCTTCCCTAGTTCTCTGCGGGCAAAAGGAAAAGTGAGCAACAGCTGCTCCTTGGATCTTAGGGCATAAGACGCCATGCTTTTCTTTGTAAATAAGGTAAAAATGTAAGAGGGTGGTAATTCAAGAAGGGCCTTGTAATAAAAAAGTGTACCAATGACACTGCCTTCTCGTAGCCCCATTTAAAAATGTGGACATGCAAGGATGCATGTCTTCATCTAAGACAGAAGTGTGTTGATTTTTTAATAAGTAATAAACTGGTTCTTGAAGAGCAGCTACTCTCCTAAATTTGCTCAATGCTAATTTTATGCCATTCAAAAGAAGTGTACAGATTGTTCAACAGCAAATAAAAGTATACATGTGACATCTATTAGGTCATTAATCTTGGAAACAACTTCCCATTAAAAGTTTTGAAGATATTATGTGCATCAAATTAGAAAACAAAATTCTACTCTGTTATTTTCAGTTTTTCAGCAAATAATCTTACAAAACTTGGGACAGTCTTTCCTTATTTGACGCTTCTTTGCAGTAATACTGCTAAAAAACCTCAGTGATAAAAGGGTGAAATTCTTAATTCAACAAATGAACCAGAAGATAAGCTATGTGTAAACAGAAAATGGCAGGATTTGACTGATGTATTCCCTGATATCTTTGTAACTTCAAACCACTGGGGGTGGAATATGGTATTACTGCCTCACATGCTTAACATGCTCTGATATCACATGTCTCATTTGTAGCAACTGAATGGGCTATTGTAAGCTGATTGGGGCATTTTTGACTTCCATTATTAGAGATTTGTACAACTCTTTACCCTCATTCTGGCACACAGAATTCACCTTTGGTTGTATCATAATGTGGCATAATGGGCCTGTAAGAGTTGATAGAGAGAAAACCTTTAAGAGGCTGGAGAAACCCGGCAACTTGAAGACCGAGTTTTGCCTCTTGGTGGAACAACCCAAAAACTATAAATTCAGATTTAAGCATACTAATGTGGGCCAGAAAAAATACTCCAGACAGACAGCTGGATTTATGATAAAAAGGAGACTTTATGTTTAAACAAAGGCTTTGTTTAATTGTATTTGTGATAAGTAATTAAAAAATCTTTTCATGCAAAAGAAAAAAAAAAGATTTGGAAAAGCTTTTTATGTGAATGTATCAATTTTCTGCATCCTTTATTCATCCAACCAGATGGTTCTATCAGTTTTCCCTGCCTTCTTATCAAATATTTTAATATCGAATATATTTATTTCGTCTTTTTGATTTTTCAAAACAATACAATGCATGCATATGTCTCTATATACACTGTGTATCTCCATATATAACTAATCATGTTGGGCCACTACAGCACAAGTACAGTTTAAATACTGCAGAACACCAGAGGAAGCTACTAACACTGAAGCTGGTAGCTAAACTGAAGTTCATTATTATTCATAATTATACTATTAAGATTTTCTTCTGAACTATTCAGTATCAAACACTTATTCATTTAAATTTTGGCCAAAATATAAACAACCATTATTCCTTTTTAATGCCTTAGGACTCTTAAGAAGAAAGGCATTAGGACCACCTTGGATTGAGAAAAGAATAAAGAGGAATAATTTATATACTTATCGTACACTGATTATTGACATCTTAAAACAGGGCTAAGTTGTGAAACATCTATTAGAGAATGATTAACTTTAGTTTTTGTAAAAGGAAATCAACATTTTGGCAGTTTTTATTGGTTTTTGCATAACATGATTTATCTGTGGCAGTTGTGTGTTTGTTTAGTTTAGGGCAACAGTGGAAGAGGTTTGACCAGGGGGGCAATCGTAGAAGACACATTGTAATGGGACAAAAGCGGTTTTAGAGATGTGAACACTTTAAGGCATTTTAGACCTCTACATCACAAACATTATCAGGAAGTTGTTAGTAATAGCAACCACTCTGAGTCTATAAACCTCTTAGATATTAGACCTGAAGAAGGCAGGAAATGAATCATAGGGAACATGATGACTGGCTGATTTTAGAAGCTGTGGTTTCGGGCAGCAGCTTCATAATGTAGTGACTTTACTTTAGTAAAGATGAAGCAGCACTGTTTGGACTTTTATTCAAGCAGCCAAACTTATTCTCAGTTTCAGATTAAGAAGAAAATGCAAACAAAGTTTACATAGAATCAATTATCTGTAACCATCTGATATGTTTTTTATTAAAATCCCCCCTTTAGATAATCACTAAGCAATCACTGCTGTTAAATAACCTGTTGTTTTGATTCAGAGGCACACCCAGCTGCTGTGGTACCACTGCTGGCCACACCGGCTACAAGTCACAAAGGTCATTGCGTCCTCATCAGGGCCACCACGCCTCACCCACGCAGGCAAAAACAGGGCTCCTCTAGACACCTGTGTCACCCTGCAGTCTGATCCTCCACATCTTTTGCAGTGGATCTTCTTCGTCGGTGTACCCTCCAACCCTTGGGGGAGCTGCCTCTCGCTCACTCCTTGGGACGAGTATTCCTCCCGTAGTTGACGCAGTTCAGCACTGGCCATCTCCTCTACAGACATTCGGGCGAAAACCTCAGGAGCCAGAGAGCCACAAAGGAGTCCTTCCCTTAGGTGGCCATTTTTGGGATTCCTTAGATTGGCCAGCTTGCACCTTATGCTGGCTTTGTATTTGAGATGGCTGGCTCCGTGGAGGTTGTGGAGGTGCTGCTCGATGCTTTTAGCGAGCTCTGGTGCTTTGTCTTGATCAGGAGGCTCAGGGTGGAGGGCGGCAAGCAGGAGATTAACACATTTAGTTCTCACAGAGTCACAAGAGCTGGGGGCCTTTACTCCAGTGGAAGTGTGACATCCCCGTTCTGATGAACTTTCCTTACTAGCTCCAGAAATCTGTTTAAAATCTGGAAGAGAATCCCTGGAAACACTATTATCCCCTATCGGTTCTAAAGAAACCCCACAGGAATTTCCAGAACCCGTGCTCTTACCCAAACATTTGTCTTCCTGCCTCTCTCTACTGTACTGCCTCTTCCACCTTGACAACAAACTCCTTGCTTTTTTCTTCACACTACTCCCCGAACAAGTTTTTAGGAGTTTATAAAGGACTTTGACGATATCCGTTGTTTCCAGCTGCTCCGGAGTTATATTCGCCTTATCAAGATCATCAAGCAGGGTCATGATGCTCCCGAAGCTTTGCTCTGCAGCTAACTTCTCTAGCTGAAGAGCAAGGTTGATCACTTCCTTTGTTTCCATTGTGTCTATAGAGAGAGGAAGCTGAAAGTTACAACATCATACGATGACAACAGCCCAAACAAACTAAACTTGACAGCTCAGGACAACTCTCATTTAAAAGCACTAAAATCAGATATAAAAACACAAAAAAGCTCACAAAAATCCAATGTAGGATTTCTCAAGGCTTCATGTTGGGCCACTTTAATCAAGATCCATATGCTCCCTTGGTAAGATTAAAGAGTATGGCCTTTTACAACATATTTTTGCATATCTGTCTGGTATATTTATATGTATGTGAAAGATTGTGATCTCTTTCACTCGAAATTGGAAGGTAACTTATGGCTGTACCACTGTTATCTAAGGTTCTTTGAGACAGCAGATGAGGTACAATAGGTACCACTTTTTACCAACTAATTTAGGTTCTGCTTCATCGGTGGTTTGAGGAGTGATGGAGTGATCCTGAAAAAGTGTCACTACAGGTTATCTCTATTTAGAAATCTCCTGTTTAAGCAAAATTTTATTGTCATTCGGTCGTTTGTTCAATGAAAGTGTCTTAGTTTAGTATATATGTTGCTTGTACAACCCATTACCTTTCCAGAACAGGAACAGCCTTTCCAGTATTGTGATGTAAATGACCTCATAACCTTCATATATTTTGGATTTGATAACTGAGAGCTTTGTTCTGTTTTTTTTTTAAGTGTACACACCCATGTTAAAAATATCAGGGTTTTCTCATAAGCAAATATAAGCAACATGTCTCTTTTTTCTTATCATTCTTAATACAGTCTAAAAATACTGCTTTAATTTATGGCTTCTTGTAAAAATGGGAGAGCAAAAAACTAGCATATTCTTCTATTTTTTTTGCAGGTTAGATGATTGTAAAAGTGTCTGGATGAATGAGGATGGCCCCAAAATATATATTCTGCTATATTTTTAGGATATAAGAAAAATGCAGAGGTAAAATAAATTATTATTGTGTCCTCACTTGGTTTTCAGCAGTAAATGACAAATCAACTCACCCCGTGAAATTACAAGAAATGCAGGGAGGCAATATGAATTGTCTTTCAGTGGGCCCCAAATTCGTTGAGGGGGCCCCTGCTTAATATTCAAATGCTACTGCCAGAATGCCAATAAGATAGCAGGGAGATAAACCGTTTCATAATGGCCCTTGGGTCATGATACTGCATCCCGGTTTGTAAAAGCCTGCAGAGGTTTTAAATTCTGGAAAGCGCAAAAGTCTTGGACTGAGTCAGAGTTCCTGGATAGATGTAAAGCATCAAAGAAGTACTTATCATTACAGTCTGACATCTCATCTGTTTTCTTTCTTTTTAATTTGCATTTCCTCCTGTTTTTTTTAAAGAAATGTTTCAGTTAGTATCATTTAATACGATCCTCTAAAGTTTTCCCCTTTTGTTCAGCTGTAAAATGTATTAATTCAACTCGGTAAACTGGTAAACAAACAACACAATGGTAAGTTTCAACATGGGAGAATGTTTTGGCATAATTCCGTGAATGCAGAGCAAAGAGCGCTCTTCCAAAAGTGCGCGTCTTTTTTACTGATGCAGATTTAAATATATCTATGGTAAAAATTACCGGGTTTTCCTCATGGTTTGCAGCTTCTTCCTGCATAGAAATCCGCAAAACAGGGAGCAGCCATGTTGTGTATGTAAAAAAACAACAACATAAAAAAACACCTAACGGTTTTTATCACTAGATGGTGCTATTGGTTCATATTGACTTTCATACTTAAGTCTAACAAAGATTGTGCGCAGAGTGACTCAAATCTATTTTAATGAGGATATTATCCTTGATGAAGCCAGTTTGAGTATAATGAGCCAATCTGGATTAAGTTCTCAGTCATAACAGACTTTTTAAATATATGATTTGCAAATGTATTACATAAGATCCTTGATTCTTTGTTTTTCACTCTGTTATTCATCAAAATATGAACTGCAAGATTATAGTTTTTCATAAAGGATTTTTGCTGTGTGTATTCAGTATTTCAGGTTCTTCCCACATGAAGCACAAAGGTTTCTGTTTATTTTATGTGTCACTGTAAACAAAGATGGATTACTCAGTCTGTGTAGACGTCAACCCTTTAAAGCTGTCAATGAAAAGAGATAATGAGCCATAATCTCTAAATATATGAATGTAACCTAATTTATTCTGGATAAGTATGACTACGTCGGAGCCTCTACGTGAACCATGGACCAAATGTTTGGATACAGCAAGCAGAAACTTGTAGCTGCAATGCAAAAGCAGAAAACAGGCCCCAAGACAGGAATTCGAGAAGGTATCTCATAGCAAGACGAGACAAGTCTTTTTTGCTGTGGTGCAATAATATGTTATGAAAGAGAAAGATGATTGAATGTTTAGAATCATCTCTGGCTGTCAGGACTGATTTTCTTCTGTACGTCAAAGCATTGCAGTGAACACCTTGCAGGTGGTTGTTATAAGGCTGTTAGAGTCAGCAAACCAGTTTCATGTAATTATAGATCTGTGATTTATGACAGGAATACACAACAGAGGAGACAGATAGACAAAGATAGGTATTATCTGATCTGAAGGGAAATGTGACTTGGTATCTCACTTATAAGATAAAACAATGTTCTTCTGCCTCTACATAAAAACACTGAAGGACATAGTACAGCCATTAGAAATTGAACTTTATTGATCTCACAATGGAGAAATTAACTCTCTGCTTCTAACCCATCCCCTTGGGGAGTAGTGGGCTGCCGTTGTGTGGCGCCCGGGGAGCAGTGTGGGGTTAAGGGTCTTGCTCAGAGACCTAGAGTGCCGGCTGTAGGGATCGAAACGGTGACTTGCAACCTTTTCAGAGCACAAGCACACAGCTCTAACCACTAGGCAAACACTCCCCAGGTTACCTTTTGACTTTTTTTAGCCGAGAAAGTTCTTCTGGATTTGAGCTTTTGTAGGTTTCCGTGTTTGTGTTTCCCCTCAAACCCCAACTTGATAATCAGATGGCCACTAAAACACTGAGTCTGGTTCTAAGAGCGGTTTCCTTCTGTTAAAGGGGAGTTTTTCTTTCCCCTTTCAGAACATGAATGAGTGCTACAAGGTCAACAACACAATGCAAGCAACTGTCCACTGTGGCTACATGCTCATCCAGGAGGAGGGACTTCTGCATATCAAGACTTGATGCAATCTATTTATTTTTTTGTTTTGTTTTTTTTTCCTTTTAGTAATTATAATAGAAAACAGAACTTGAATGCATTGTTTGATAATTTACTTTTTTTCCAAAGTGTTTTGGGGTAGTAGGCTATGTGTTGTAATTCTCTGCTAAATTAATAAACCGCATTAAATGAAATTATGTAAGAGAATTCTGTACTTCTATGTTGAACTCCTTGCAGACAGTTGTTTAGCTATAGTTGGGATGTTCAGCAGACCGACTCCTCTTATTTCTTCATTAATTTCTAAGCACAGATCCCCCATGCCATACTAAATGGCAGAAATTTGCTCTTGTAGCTATTAAATTGACAGCTTCCCAGATTTTTCTATGACTGTTTTTTGCATTTCAGACTCTCATGCTGATGTAGAGTCATCTTTATGTGAAAATAACAATATTGACATTTAAAGCAGTTTAATGCTAATGTCAGTCCTTTAAAAAAAAAAAAAATCTGATATCTTACAGATTCTCTTGGCAAATACATACTCTGCCACTAGTTTCACAGTTTCAATATCAAATTTTAATTGATATTAGTCAGAATGTTACAATAGGTTAGTCAACTTTCAGAATTACAGACAGGGCTTCTGTGCAATCTTTAAAAGTTCTTGGAATCAGTTTTGATATTTTTCCCAATTTTGATCAAATTTCTGCGTTTTTAAGAGAGTATTCCTTATTATTTTAATAAAATCGAAATATATTATAAAGCTAAAATGTATCTTCATATTGATTTATATTCACCTTAATTTTTTATTAACCTCATCAGAGGTTTTATCCAATTGATTGTTCATGAACAGAAAATACACTATGCTATTAATTCAATTCAGTTTGTTTATGTACAACATTTGTCATCTCAAGACACTTTACAGATCTTATTAACACATCAAATAAGGCTAATTTACTGATTTTTGCTTTTTTAAATGTATCATGAAAAATCTAAAAGAAGTAGAATCTGAAATTTTGAAATGTACAATGAGTACCTGAAACACAGTTTACAATTTAACAGATGCAACCAGTTTGTCAACTCGGTGGCACCAGCCATCTTCTAAGGAGCAATTTGCTGGATCATCAGCGTATCTTTAGCTGAGAGGAGGAAGGGAGATAATCTAATAAGGAAAGTCCCCTCTGTCCTCAAAATCCACTTCAAGTTGTGGGAGACAGAAGGACTCTGGTAAAAAATAACATCTCTGACACCATACATGAAGCTGTGTCAAAGCTGGAGAGCTTGTTCCATGATACACTCCTGCACCCTAGGTGCACAAAAAAGCGTTTTCAAAGATCGTTCCTTCAAGCTGCTGTTAAACTCTACGCAAAAGCCTTGATAAGATTTTACATCCCTGTTTTTTTTTGCATAGTATCCAATTCTTGTAACTAGTCTGTTTTTGCTTTTATGCACAAATGTACATGCAAGATTTGAACATTCATTATCAATGAATGTTCAAATCTTTTCTCTCCATTCATTGCAGAAAGACTGTATTTATCCTGCACATACCTCTCACTGTTTTTTGACAGGAAAGTGTCTATCAGCTCGAGGCATTTCTTCTTATGTGAATGAATCATCATCTTTCTCTGGGTTGTATTCCTCCCCGATCTTCTTCTCCTCCTCCTTCTCTGAATTAGAGTAGCCCTGCCAGGAATTGAGAAAAAAATATTGTCTAAAACATGTTTAGTTTTGAAATGCATGCTCACTGCTTCAGCAGAAAGGAGTCAGGGTACTGTCATCTGCAGCACCTTTGTAGGCCCTGAGCAGCCTAAAAGTCTCAAATTATTATAATTGCGTAGGATGCAGAAGTTTGTCTTGGTCCGTCTATCTCTACAGTTGTGTCCTGCTTGTGTACAGAAGCCTCGCTTCTGGCAGTGTGCCCCAGGGCAGCTGTGGCTCGCATGTAGCTTCCCACCATCAGTGTGTGAATGGGTGAATGAATGAAGCACTTTAGTGTCTCTGAAATAAAAAAAAATGCTATATTTACCAATCACCACATACTTTACCTGTACTTTTGGCCATTATGGATGGGAAATTGATGGCAATGTTGTGACATCATGACTTTATGTATGTTTCTGCATTTCTAGGCACCCTCATCCTTAGAGCCACACCCTTGGCTGCCAAAATCCAAGCAGTGGATTCTGCTGGAGAAGACGACATCTCTCATATTTTTATTTGTCTTTTACTGATAAATCTTTAAAAAAATTAAAGCATTTTCACATATTTGTCAGGTGATTTCAATGCAAAATGACTGTCAGTTTAAAATGAACAAAAGGTGATATTTGTTACATGGAACGAAAAAGTAACATTAAAATAGTTTTGATCCTCGGGTTTATTCCGGAAAACTCATCAAATTTCAATTTAAATAAATATCATAAAAGATTTCTTTTTTGACTTTTAAAGTCGATTTTGCATCATTATGACCTAAAGGCATCGTGCAAATGCACGTTTCTTTCATCAAAGAATTAATTTTTTTGCCATTTTACCAAAATTTCTATTACATTCAAAATTAATTCTTACTGTTCAGTCTCCTACTCTTTTAGTTTTTTTATTTTTTATGTTTTACCCATGCACACCTATGCATGCTCCATTAAGTTTTGACTCAGCTGTGTGTACAATGGAACTTCTCCATGTTAGGGATGGAAATCACCCTTGTGAGTCTTAATCAAAAAATTTGCTTTCAAAATTCATGTTTTTTCCCACAGATAGCGATGAAATGCCCTTAGGGAAAACTGCACCAGAGTCTCTATGGATAATAGCTCCAGGGCTGGTAACTCTTTACTCTGCAGCCTTTAAAGCTCCAAATGGAAGTTAAAGCTTCTAGGAAGCTTTTAGCAGTGTTAATGTTTACATTTCCAGATCAGAGTGCACATTGTGATAACAGTAAGATATTGCATGGCGAGATTTAAGAGCTTTTAAGTGGATTTGTCAACTTCTAAGGAGCAGGAGGCCTTCAAACCTTAAGTTGGCATGGGTGGGGTCCTTCAGCATTCAATATTTTTATCTAAAAGAATAACCACCTACAGAATAAACCAACTCAGCTGTTAAACACAACAATACTGCAGAATCTTGTTCTAACCCACACATGACTGGATTTCCCAATAACACTCATGAGGCTCCTTAGATCATATCAAGTATTTTCACTTTGGCCTGTCTGCACTTGTGCTTTCCTCATCGAGGGGAATGGAATTTTACCAGAACGTTGCTGTCGTGGTAACAATACAACAAGAGGTGGCGCTCTCTGCACTGTGCTGGATCCAACGGATGAATGAGGAAGTGCTGCATCACATCCTGCCTTTGTCTCCACCTCTTTGGCAAGACCACGCCACATATGAAGGCATGTAGGCATGAACACACACATAAGCTCTGAGCTTGAGAAATCAAGGGGAGGAGGAAGGTGCTCTTGTTAAAAAGATCAGCTTCTTTATGAGTTGACAATCATGACAACTTGGCAAGTCCCTGCCAGCTCCTCCTACCCACCCCCACCAAGAAATGAACTGCACAAAAGAATAGTAGAAAGGCTAACCATGTCCATGTGAAAACCAACAATTTGTTGTTACAATACTTGGTACATTACCGCCTTTTGCATTCAAGCTGCATCTTTGTCAGCTGAATACTGAAAAAAAAAAAAAACCTTAAGTCTTTTAAACTTGTAGAGCAGGTTTTAACGCTGCTTCTTGTCTCGGGTTGGTTGTTCTGATTAAACTTTCAAAATCTGTTTTGCAGAGCTAACCCACATGATATAAACCCTTTGTTATAATGAGAAAACTGTATTCTGGTTGTTCCAACGAAAGATGTTGATGACTGTCAAATGACTTTGCATTTTGTGACTCAGATAAGTGCATAACAACCCTTTTCCTCTAGAGCAGATTGAAGGATTTAGAGTTTTTTTGCATTGGGGAAACTAAGGGTGCATATGAGGCTTATTGGAACTGTGTCCAGAATTTGTATTATTCATGCAAATTCAGTAAAAATCATGCAGATTGCACTCATTATGTCACACCCTCAAGGTTTTTGCTCAAATGGGCAGGTTTTGCAAGAACAGAAATGGAAAAAGAATGGTGTTTTTAATGCTGCAGATGTAAAATCAACCCCTTGGTTTGTTACTTAAATGTTTTTGACAGGGTGTTTGTGTTCGGAAGTGAACGTGTTGTGTCATGGCGCTGTTTGGTTGGCTCTTGCTCTCCTGTCACACCCACCCACCCCAACCTTTCAAACCTTGACAGTGATCATAGTTGACTCGAGAAGGAAGTTTTGGTGGGGGGTTTTCTGCAGAATTTGCCTGCTTTGTCTGACACCCCGCTTTGTTTTCAGATGCTTCTCGACTTTTTCTATTTTTGGGACATAAAATTGAGACAGTGTCACAAAGGGTTGCACATATTGGCAGCCCTGTTGTGCCTCGGGCAGGAAATAAGACTCCCCAAACATTACAGAAAAGCAGCAGCTGTTATGTCTGCTGTGGTAGATCATAATATTTTCTTTTTTGCTTGCTGATAAACTTAAATATATGTCAATGACTACATAGAAACTTCACAGATTCCTTGAACTGTTTACAATGTTATGACCACAATGCTGTCTGCTGGGATTTTATGTGATAAGACTAAGTAGCTTAAAATTACGAGGTGAAAAGTTTTGGGAATATTTTTTCTAATGAAAAAAAAAAGTCTGATGTGAATTGGTTTTTAGAACCCTCCACTAAAAAAACAGCAAATACTTTCAAAAGTACTCAGATTAACAAGCGTTCTTCTAGGATTTTTATACATTTATCTTCATCCATCTTCCAATCAACTCTTACTGCCTTACATGAGATACATTCCCACAGCATGATGGTGCCACTACCTCTCATCAAAGCTCCTCTTTACCTATGTTTTTTTCTAATTAGATTTTGATGAAATATCACGTCAGAAGAGCTTGACAAAACCACCAAAATTCAAAGCAACTGACTAAGTTTCACATAAAAAAGTGTTTATAGTCAGTCTTTTTCAAAAAAGACAACTGTGCTGATCTAAATCTACCATTCACAGTAGATTAATCCCTATTTCCAACACATTCTCTAACTATGAAGGATTTTCTGGCAAAGTAACATAGCTTTCCATCAGTGTTGATACATCAATAAAACCTTTTGCAAAGATAAGCACATGTAAAGGCCAAACATGATGTATGTCTCACTTCTACCAAGAGCCGAAAAAAAGGAAGAACCTTTTGGGTCAAAACAGAGAGGATATAAAAAAGCAAAAAGTAAACAAAAACTGGAACAAGAAGGTTGCTCTCAAATATGGGTCTGTTGTTTGTGGTCCTTCTAATGTGATTCCATGTCAGTTGTTGATAAGAGAGAACCGTTGAAGGACATTTCCTGTCTGTGTTTACTGCTAGTGTAGTCAGAGGGAAACTCTGCAATGTGGAGCTGCAGGGCAGCTCTCTCTTTGTTGGAAAAGCACTGGTAATACTGTACAATGTGCAGAAAATAGTGATCTGGAGGGATTTTCACACAGCTGATGTATTAATAACCTGACGAGAATCTTATGTTTCTTTTCTCACATATACAGAGCTGTGAGAAAGAACCTGTGCTGTTTTTGTCGCACATAAGACTTGTTCTATAATTAGCAAATTTTAGTATCAAAGCAAATAAAAAAGCTGTTTGCAAACGATTTCCTTCGTCGAGAGGAAAGGCTTACCAAACCAGCTGGTGTTATGTGAAAATTTAACTAGTGTAACCATAGTAAGTAACAATTTCCATAAAAAATTCAGAATACCTGGTTTTACCTCTTTAACATCCTAATTGATAAATTTTCCTTTACCCCTTCCATGCAAAGTAGTATTAATTCAGAAATATTTGACAGTTTTTGAGCATGATTGATGCATTAAAGATT
Source organism: Cyprinodon variegatus (assembly GCF_000732505.1). NCBI lineage: Eukaryota > Metazoa > Chordata > Actinopteri > Cyprinodontiformes > Cyprinodontidae > Cyprinodon > Cyprinodon variegatus. Next base: position 292,255 of record NW_015151021.1, on the reverse strand, counting down.
ATGCAACAACATTTCAATGAGATTTAGGATCTTATGTTCATAGCTCCTACCTCTTTACCTTTTGCAGTGTCAACAGTTAGAACTTTATCCAGGGTAGTAACGGAGCTATGTACTGCTTTGGTGAATCTCAAAAAGCACCAGCGTCAGGGTCGTCATTACTCGATAAACATGCACATGAATGGCACTTGGCAAATTAGGACCACAGCCTTCTGGGAAAAGAACTATAAAAAAAAAAAAAATGTACCCAATGGTAAAGGCAGGCTCAAGCTCTTCATAGTAAAACCAAAAACACAGGTAGGTGTGTACATTAGCATGTCTCATACAGACCGTCATGGATAAGTGTCCTTACCAATTTGAGCTGTTTGGATTGAGCCTATTGAGCTATTTTAGCTATTAAGAGGTGCTGTTGCTGGTGGATGTGGGATGGTTGTCCAGAAGTTATTCAAGTTCATCAACTTAGTGTAAAGAGCTGATGGTCAGAACATTGACTTCAGGAATTCCTCAAGCGAGGGCAGTTCATTGTTCCTTAAATTATGACAAATTGCTCTGGTCCTGAAGAAGAAAAGTAGCCCCAGATCACTGCTTTCCCCCACTGTGTTTGACCGCTTTTGTTTAATCAGCCAGAATATGTCTGAAATATGTCTACAGAGCTTCACCTTTTTGTCTGTGATTCATCAATATGATTCTGGAGAACTATTTTTTTGTAAACATATGCACTGTTTATGTTTTCTCCATTTGCAGATAATCATTTGTATTGTGTTTCTCTATAAGGGCAGATTATAATTCTGCCACACATCAAATGTCGCTTAGGTCTGGTCGCGAACCATTTTTGCTGGTATGCTTCTGCACCGTCGTTCTGGAATTTCTAGGGAAGCACAGCAGTTTCCCGCCATAGCGCAAGGGGGAGCCTATTCGAGAACTCGCAAAATTTTGCCGGATGGTCACGACAACTTTGGTGTTTATCTTCTAAAACAACAATGGTGCGTCTGCAAGATATCACGGTCACAAAGATGGATCTAGAGTTGCTAGAAATCGAAGAGGAACAGGTTCTGTTGATGGAGTTGCCAAATAGAACCAATTAGCCTTTTGTTATAGTTGTCCATCGTAGTTGTTCCTTGGTTTTTAAAAATGGTGCGCCCCGGCACCGAATCCAGAAGGACGACAACACAGTCAGCCAGAAAGGCATACCAAGGACCAATCACACCTGCTTTTTGCCTGTGCACTTCCGCTTGAGGACTGCGTGGGTTTGCGACCACCTGACTCGTAGTCAATATTTTTTTAGCACAGAGACAGATTTGACGGTTGCAGAGGCTATGCGTCAGAGGCATAAATTGGCCTTTAGTCCCAAAGCCTCAGAAATGCCTCTGTGACCCTTTGTAGACACTGAAGATGTCAGTAAGTTTTTTTCTTACTTTTGAGGTCTGTTTTTGTTTTTTGTTGACGATATTGTTTTTTGTTTACAATACGAGCTCCCTTTTTCAAAGGGGGTTCATATTGTAAAGTGATGATTTAGCAAGGAAGGGAGTGATTAGTTACTTGGATTATTATCATAAGATGATCTGAAAAGTGGGATGATAAAGTAGAAGGAAAGAGTTATAATCCTGATTTTAGTCCTTGAGTTCTTAGATAAGAGTTTAAGATTAGACAGTCTGGAGAAGCAGTGCCAGATTTGTAAATGATCAGTGTGATAGAAAGTTTTTTGTCCATTCTGACCCAGTTCTAAGGTAAAGTATGAGGTTGAGACTGTTTTCTAATTTTGGTACCTTATAAAGGTGAAATATGAGATAAAGCTGGATCTCTTTTTCCGTATAAGAAGAAGTTGCATTTTTGAGGTTTTTTTTATTTTCAAAAGAATGAAAGTGAAGGGTACTTTCCTTTTTGCATGTTTCATTTAAAAACCTCAACCTCCCTGGTAATTTCCGTTGGCTGATTGAGTCCAAATTCCAGATACCCCACAGTTAACATCCACAGGCCTGCAGTGAGTGCAGACAACACCACTTATAACCCCTGAACTCGACTACCTTTCTATTTACCCTCCTGCACGTTTCATCTTTTCTTTGTCCTTCATTTCCTGCTACTCGGCTTCTCCTCATTTCTTTCAGCTCCCCCACATTGCTGCCTCCTCTCACCACCCCCTCTTTGCCAATTTACCAAACACATTCCTCCCCTCCTACATCCTCCATTTCTCCTACTGGCGCCTGTTCAGCTCTTCAGTCATCTAGATGGAAGCTTGGAAATCTCAATAACTGCGTCACTGATGGAGTTTAAGGTACCGAAGGCTGAGAAAAATAAAGAGATACAGAGAATCAATGCACATTTTCGCACAATACTTGTGTTCCTGTGCACACCTCCCACAAATTCCTGATAGTTCATGTGGCAAAAACATCAGCAGCAAGTGGGAATGACCACGTGTAAAGGAATGCAACATACTATTTCCTCAAATCTCTAATTTTTTCACCATGAAAGGAGAACAACTGTGAATAGATGTCACAAACATGGCCGTTTGTTAAAAAAGGAGAAATCTCCCCTTTTCGATTTATCCTCTATCCAACACATACGGTTGTGAAAAAGTATTTGCTGCCTAAATATTTATTTTACTTTCCCCCGCTAAAATCATCAAACCAAATTGCAAAAGTGTGGCCTTTTGGGAATGAAGCACGGCCTCATGGGGAAATATGACTGCTGCTGTTGGAAAGTCATAACTTAATGTGAGTTGACTTGAATCAGCCAGATCCTGACTGGACTGGTAAGTGTAGTCAGTCCAACAGAATCAAGAAATCTCCTCAATTGAACCTGTCTGACAACATGAAGTAGACCAAAATTTCAATTCAGTTCTGTTTACCTATATTCTCACACATTCACAACACCTCATCTCAAAGACATTTTAAATAAATCCATCCATCCATCTTCTCCTGCTTATTGTGCCAGGGTTGTGGTGTGGCTGGTCCCTATCTTCGGGAGTCTATGGGAGAGAGGAGGAGTACAACCTGGACAGGTCACCAGTCTCACTTTAGAGAGATAATTCAATCAAATGAATTCAAATGTAAACAGATTGATGAAAAGTTTTCTATCTCAATAAACCCAGCTGATTGCATTAGCTCAGCCTGGATGAGCATGTAGCGACAGTAGACATTCTGTCAGGATTCTAAAGCTGCACCATGGTTTTGGTTCAGCATATTATGTCTTGCCATATTGTACTATTCTCACCTTTTGCAGTTTGCCATAATAGTTCTGTTCACTTTCTTTTTACCCGGTAGTTACCAGTTTATTTTTTCTTGTGTATTTCTTTGTTTCTGCGCATCTGTGCACTGACCTACCTAAGTTTTCAGCATGCTCTTTGGATCATCTGTTTATGTCAATTGTTTCCATGCCTGAGTTGTTTTTTATCTCAAATCTTTATTTTAAATTAACCATCGACTCACCAAACTGCCTCCCAGTGTCCGCCTGCACTCAGGTCCTGAACAGCAACCTGTACCAAATGCGCTTGCATACTGTTGGTGACTTTGCTGCAATCCCTAACAATGACTACACATGTAGCAAGAGTTGAAAGAAAAACAATTAAAAGCAATACACCACCACCTGATCTAAAGCCTTCAAAATCAGGTGAAAAATGAAGCCATTAACATCTACTAGAAAATTTGTTTACCTTGTTGAACCTTAATGATGGCAATTAACAACAGATGGAGACAGCAGACTATCATGGTAAAGCCTCGGGATGAGTGAGGGCAGAGCCATTGCTGAAAAAGAGACATTTAAGACTAGAGTTTGACAGCTGTGAGTTAAAGATGATCACTGGAGATAAGGATATCTGGGTTTAATTACTAGAATACCATCTCATGGTTGGATTTCTAAATTGGTAGATAGGTGGACGATCAAATAAGGTAGGAATAGTGCCAATTTCTGTCATTTCCAATCATGTTTAAATCTCAAATACACAATCACAATTGGGACTGAAATACATTCTTAGCTGAGTGCATTTAACGGGTTTGTTGACACCAGTCAATGTCGGCTGCCTTAGTGTGAAATGAACATGAGAAAATGTCACCACAATTTGTCTTTTTTTAAATGGTTGGTGTGATGTGATCATGTATAAACTGTGTAGTACCATGGGCATAGTATCAACAGATAATATAAATAAAAATCTGTTACAAAAACAAAAACCAAATGGATAATTTTCGAGAAAAAAGAAGGATCAGTACACTCCCATATTTACACTTGAGCAGACAGAGTCGCTCAATGAGGCAAATAAACGAGGCATCTTCTACCCTGTTTAGCATCACAAATTCAAACTATTTACACCCAGTACAATCAATGAATAACACTCTCTTGTAAAACCAAGTGCTTTGAGCTAAAAATTTAGACACCATAATCCTCATAGACAAAGCTCAGCTCATCATTGGGCTCCAAGCATAGTCAACAATAAAACAAGTTCCTGAAAACTGAGAGTAAAACAAGTCTGTACAAAGTTACTGTCACTCCTCGGATCAAAGGAATTCTTGCATATCTTTCTAAATTCACTTAACTGTCAAATTTAATCTGCAGAAAGACTGCATAGAAATGCTGAAAGCACAGAAACACTCAAAGATATACTTTAAATAGTTCAATTAAGCATGCAGTCCAATTGAAGTCTTTTGTTATGCAATGAAAAAGTATTTGCAACCAAAGAGATCTCATCTGTTTTTTATTTTCTTACGCTTTGCTTTAGATTAATTCTTTATAACATACAATGACCAGCGTAAATACAAATAATTTCAACCCAATTCATTTCTCAATTTAATGTACTTTATTTTTATATTGCAAATTCACAACACATGTCATCTCAAGATACTTTTCAGAGACAATTTAACCAGATCATACAGTCAGATTGTTAAAGGTTACTGTCAAGGAAACCCAGCTAATTTAATCCAGTCACTGATCTGAAAGACATTTTCCTCCTGAATGAGCTTCTGGCGATGATTTCCACTTGCATTTTGTCATTGACTCTTCGGACCGAGCAAGCATGTAGTGACATTGGAGAGGAAAACTTCCCTTTAACAGGAAGAAACCTCCAGCAGAACCAGGATCAGTGTGAGTGGCCATCTGCAGAGGTCGACTGGGGTTAAAGGAGATAGAAGCAGACATACAGAAAGAAGCAGAGATACAAAACTTAACTAGCTCCACAGGTGGCCCTGTCCAGAAAAAACACAGCCACGCAGACAAGCTCAAAGCCAATTTGCAGAGGAAGAAAGAGAACGCATAGAATTAGTCATAGTAAAAGAAATAGGACTAGACTGGAAACAGGCCAACCTCCAACATCTCTAAACAGAGATGTTGACGGGAGCAGCAAAGTTGATATTTCATTCAAAGTTGGAGGGACAGGGACAGACATGATGAAGTTATGGTTACAGGGAATAAGCAGAGAGAGCATAAAGTTATAAGTGGAACTTAAGAACTCCTGCAGAATGAGAGAATATAGATAGAATGAAGCAGAATGAGGAAAAAGTGGTCTCTATGCGATATAGCAGCCTAGGTTTAATCCCATCCAATTATTCAGCTTCTTTGAAAAAGAAGCTGAAATAACCAAGCAAACCTGAGTGCCAGCGGTGTAACAAAATTACTCTAAAAATGCATTAATAATTCATCCAGGAGGTTAGACAAAAAACCAGTGGAGCATTTAAAGATCCTTAAAGCAACAGTTTAGGTTAGAGTTCCTGATACCTATCCTGCCCAAAAAAAAAACACCCATATTTTCCCCAAAGCCGATGATCCCCAAGACCAGAGAAAAATCTGTAGAATAATGAGACAACAAAAAAGTTTTTTGGAAGATGTCTGTCTCTTCTATCTGGTGTAAAACTAAAAAATAACTAAATCAAAGCTAATAGAACATTAATAAAAACCCTTTACCCAATTTTTTATCTTAACCTTAAGGACTCTTACGTTATACAATAACTCAAAGCACAGAAACCACCTCACCTCTGACTGGAAACTTAGAAAATAATGAATGCTTTGGAGTGGCCTAGTCAAAGTCTACACTTAAATGTGACTGATCTGCTGTGTTTCGACTTTAATCAAACTCTCAACATCGCTGTGATTCTACAGAGGGCTAACTTCTGTAGTGCGGTAGGAAGTGGAGGAGGTGGTCACTGCCGTTTTCAGGATTAAAGTCCTTCTTACACATGCACACACTGAGAGTGGGGGGGGCATCTGACAAGACAGGAACAGGTTGCGCTCTTTAAACCCCCCCATGGCGCTTTGAACTCTGAGCTTTTTAGCTGATCTGAGGTAAACCACAAAACTCCATCTCACTTCCTGTCTTTCAGCCAACATGTTGTCTCATTTCAAATGGGGAACTTAAAAGTCAGAAAAACATTTGGTCTGTTCCGGCTTACATTTTTGAGGAAGTAGCACTGAACAGGAAGTGAGAGCAAAGTTAAACATCAACATTCATCTGATTGGTTTAAATAACAATTAAAAAAAACATCTATTTGTTTTGCACCAAGCTGATCTGATTCATATTGGAAATGAGAAAGTTTATTTTGGCAACTGAAGAGTTGCAGCAAGACATAGGTGCATTGTCTCTCTTCCTTTCATCACAACCAAACGCCCATTTTAGGTCTCCATTTATGCAGAGCAAAAAAAAAAAAAAAAGTACATAAGTACTTGCTTGGTTACTGATAGTCTGGTAAATGTAGCAGCTGTGACCAAGGGTGAAAAAAGGGGGAAGCATCTCCACGTGGTGCAAAGGTTCACAATCTGGCTGCTCTGATAGAGTTACGTAAGGGCACACATGTGAAGGAAAGAAGGCAAAAGAGGAGAAGATAGAGGTGAGAGAAAAAAATAAGAGGTGAAGGAGGAAAAAAATAAACCAGATGATGTAATGCAATTCATAGTAAGGGAAAGAGACCGAGGCTGTAAAGCCAAGAGCTTTACGTTTTTCTCCTATTCTGTCATTCTCTCAGTAAGACGAGGAGAGGGACAGCTGAAACGTAGGCCTCGGATTTCACCAGATGCTGCCTTATTTGGCATCCCAGGAAAGAGGGGGGGAGGAAGGAAAGAGGCAATGAGGAACAAAATTCCACATCGGGTTTTTATCAAACCAAGACCAATTTAGAGTCCGCAGCAGTCGCTCAAACTCTGAAAGCAGAAGAACATCTTGGAGTTTATGATTTAAGCTGCCTCTTTTTCTACAGGAGATTCTTTGTGCGTCTCAGAGTTGGTGTGTGGACCTCAAAGCACAAATAGTTCATTTTAAAACATAAAGGCACATTGAGCTGCTCACATCTGACAAAACAACCAACAGGAAACTTAACAGACACCTCCTTGTCTGCTCCGCTCTCGCCGTTCTGCAGAAAGGGCCGCCCCCACTGTTATCAAGCTGGGGTCACACTTCCTGCCTTTCTGCAAACTTCAACTCCCTCACAAGGGATTCTGGGTAGAATGATGAAGCTACAATAAACCCCGCCTTCCTCTTTTTGTTGTCTCCGCCCACCTGTTTAGCAGCAGGAAGTTAGCTCTCCCACTTCCTCCTCGTTTAGGAACAAATGCAGAAGTGTGGAGACTTTAAGTTGGGGGAAGGTCGCTCTCAGTTCTCTGTCCAGAGCTCCTCAGCGTCCTCTTCCTCTTTGAAAAATTAAACAGCATCATCTGCATCATCTGTCAGTCAACTCATTTCTACATCTAATATGAAAATGTCAAAGGCAAGGCTGACATTTAGATGCAGTGTGGGAACTTTTGAGCAATATCTTCACCCACAGCAGCACATAGGGAACTGCGTTCATGGTGCATATCCTGATGGAGGTAAACTGTTCTCAGGAAATATTTAAACAAAGGCCAGCCGTTGGGAAGGGGGGGCAAAGTGTGAAAATATATCTGTCACATCATGATACAACCACCGCCCTGCAATGCTTATAGAAGCACAAACAACCCATGCTTGCAAAGCGTTGCCCTACTATCTTAGGGGTGCAACTCAAATCCCCACTTTGGAGTTTTCTTGTAAACCGTGACTTCGGTTTCTACTCTAAGATGAAAGGACTGGTCGAAGGTGTGATCTTTTATGCTGTCGAAGCTCATCTCCTTCAATGTTCAATATATTTTTTCTTCAGAGATTCTGTTCTGCTTCTCTTTGTTGGAAGCACTGGTTACCTAAGCTATTATTGCCATTCTATCAGCTCAAAAAGGTCTACCCATTGTACCCTGACCTCTTCCATCATTAAAGCATCTTGTACAAACAGCGGCCTCATATGAAATATTTTCTTTTCTTTGTACCATATTGTTTGGATCTGTCACCATAAATCAAATAATAAGGGTGATTAATCAATTAGTCTAATTTTTTGTGCAAAGGATTTAAACTGCCATGATTTTACAACCTCAATATTATGGAAAGATCTACAAAACACAAAAAAAGCACTTTTGAGGGTAAATTGTTGAAAAGTATGCAAAGATTTCAGATATTTCTGTTCACAAAACCACTATCTTTTTATATATTTTATGGTAGCTTGGAACATAGAGGAACCAAGCACTTCCCCTCCCAACCTGTTGCTGCATACTACTAGTTGGCTGGTGGAAATAAAGGTGTGAGACTAACATTCTTTTTAAATCAACAGTTGTAAAGCCCCTTTCACACCTTGACGATTTAGACCAGCGTATGCCTGACGTACAAAAAATCTGGCAAAAATGCATAACTGGTTAAACTGTGGGTATGTTTTGTATAAATTATGAGCACGCTGAAGTGCGCTGAAACACACTGGTTCATGTCGACATACGGTGAGTATGTCCCGATATGCCAGCGTATGCCATACATGGGTCATAAGTTACAGGTGAGTTATCTGAAGTTGACTTATGTTAAGTGTAAGTTACTCATAAGTCGCATAACTTATGCATGACTTATCAAAACAAAAACGTATCTCCAATACATATCAACGTATATGACGTGTTCCAGACAACCACTGAACGTGTTTCTAACTTACAGCTACTGTTTAATGCCATATTGTTGCTGTTTTTGGTATAAAAGGGGGTTCACAGGAGGAACCCATCAGTTCTCCAGACTGCATCCCCATCATAGGGTGAGCGAGAAGGTGAGTGTGATGGAGCCTCCCTGCGTTCACACCCATGGCCACGACCAACAAACTTCCTAGCAGACATGAAGCTGAATCTGCTGGGACTGCAAACCTTTTTTTTGGTTGGGTGGTAAACATGCAGCTAGGTCAATACCATGATCAAGGACATCTTTTAATGCAGCACGGGCACCCCTAGGCGCATTGCTGCTTCAGAGGGGCTGTCTTTGGACATAAGTTCTAGAATTGTGATGAATACTCTATGTATATGCCCAAAATTGAAAAAATACAAAGTTAAGAGTATGCCAGCTTTTTAGGAGATTCTGGGACGTCAGGCATACACTGTCTAAATCGGCAAGTTGTGACATGGCTCTTAACTCTGAAAGGCATTAATCTGACTACAAGCTGGATTTTGGAGCAAATAGCCTGCCTAATTAACCGGCTTCGTCTTCTTGCTCTAATCTTTAAACAGCAGAAATGCATAACATTTTGCATCGTTACCACAGAAAAACAACCGATAAGATTATTTTGCTTTAAATCTTTGTTTTAATCCCTCAATTCCCTGGAGCTGTCATATTTTTATAGAAAATTTGCCAGATGCTCATGTCGCTTGCAGGCTTGCAAGCAAAATATAAAGTTAGGTGTGACTATTTGAAGTTTTAAAATAGACACCAGCTGATCTATTTGATAAAAAGTCCTACAAAAGTATCCAAAATATGACCGGGTTGGTTAACCTAAAGAGGTTATTTCATTTTCCTTACGCAGGAAAAAAGAGCACAGGGCAACCAGAACACATATATTCTGATAAAACATGTATTTGCTCTGAGAATCAAACAATAATTTAGAATTCAACCCTCCTGTTCGGCTGTAAAGTGATTTTAATCTGTGTTGACAGATTGGGCACAATTTGACGAAACAAAACACCTTTATTGACCTCAGTTGTTTAGCATTAAAATATATCTGTAATCTAGCTGAACTACTTTGTGTCACTAAACGGTCACTAGCATCATCTCTATTCACCCGAGATTCCCTTCAGAACCACAGTAGGGGCATGGCTATAAACACCATCAAAGACTTATCATATCCTCTCCCTGAACTTTTCGAACCACTGCCATTATTCAAACAACACCACAACATCAAAAGCAGAACCACCAGATTGCTACACAGCTTTCTGTTCCATCTTATCAGATATCTAATGGAATCCCAATACATTGATCTAACAGAATTTTTAATTATTTCCTTGACTTAGTAAACATACTATCCCCCCCCGTATGTCTGAAACAATGGATGCCCACTGTATCAACACAGTGACACCTTCAGCTAAGAGACAGTGTGGCTGAGAGAAAAGAAATCCCTTTTGGTGTTGTAACCTACTGTCCTTGTACTAGGCAGGTTATCTGGCTGGTTTCAGTGTAGCAGAGGAAAGGGACAGCCCACATTCTTTAGTGCTGACATCATTTCTGAAGGCCTTAATGCCCCCTTTTTATATTAAAAAGTACACATTTAAGAAAAACACTGGCTTTTTACTCACAATTGACTGAACATGGGACTACTAAATAAAACTTTTACCTGAGATTTGCATTAAAATGTGAAACGTTAATACATATTCATTCTGAAAATGTTAAATTGAAATATAATACTTCATCTAGAGTAATCAATCATCTAGAGAGGAATTAATTAAGACACCCTAAAATGTATTGTTAACTATAATTGGTGAAAATAAAGCAAATCTGGCAGCCAAAACATGTGCCAAATTGTCCTCAAGTGACCTCTTGGGAGCTAAAGTGCATGATCAAACAATAGAACATGTGCTAAAGTCCCCCCTTGGGGACCAAAACGCATGCTAAGGTGGCCTCTCTAGAGCCAAAACGTGTGATAAAGTTCCCCCTCAGGAGACCCCCAGTGCCCCCTCGGGGGCTAAAATGCATGTTGAGGTGGCCTCTTGAGAGGCAAGACGCATGCTACGCTGGCCTCTTTAGAGCCAAAACGTGTGCCAAAGTTTCCCCCTTGGGAGCCAAAAAAGGTGAGGCGCACTATCTGGATCAAAAAAGTGTGATTAAGTGCCTTCTTTAGTGGTGAGCACATGCAATATGTGCCCTTTTTTTCTTTTCGCCCTTGCCACGTCTGTGTGCAAGATGCAAAAAAAAGTCTCCAAAATCCCTAATTGTCAAACCAGACATACAGCAGGCTCTAGGTTTTGGGTAGTACAATAAACGGAAAAAAGCTTGCCTTAAAGAATAAGGCAAAGAGCAAGTGTTAGGAGAAAAAATGTCTTTGGACTTTCAAATCTGTTTTGACTCTAAAACCTAGGACATGTTTGAAATAAAAACTAGAAAAAAGCATTCTGGGAATACCACCAAACAACAGTGAAGCATGGAGGTGGAGGTCTAATAGTTTGGGGATGGTTGGCTGCAGAATAATATGTTGAGTTTAACATGATAGAATTGACAATGAATTATACTGTGTACCAGAAGCAGTTTGATAAAACTGGGGAATATCTATTTAAAAACTAATTACATCGGCCTAAAATATACAAGTAAAACAACTAAGAACTGAGGAATAGGAAATGGGAGGTTCTGAGCCATGTCAAATCCAGATCCTAAACTAAATGAGACTCTGTGATGATTTGAAACAGGAAGAGCATGCAAAAAACCTCACAAAACATCTAAGTTGTAGGCAAGGAATGAGGACAACTTTCATTTGACCGATGTCTGGGACAAAAATCTGTGTATAATTAGTGTAAGAGGGTGTTCTATTTTCGTCACATCATAGTTTAATGCATAATCAAGGTTAATGTGCTGTTTAAGGGCAGTTAAATAACACTTTTTTTCCAGAGGTCACTAAGAGTCTTGTATTAGACATAATTAGCTAGAAATTTTTGGGGGTGTCTATTTTTTTTCATATCTGTGGATTAAAATGGGAGAAAACACAAGCAGAGACTTTTTGGGGGGGGTTGTGTTTATTTCCCCTTACTTTCATCTGGGACACATGCTTACCTTATCATATCAGTCTGGAACAGCGATTTGGGCCAGATAAAGGAATTTTCTTCTCTCCAAAAGGGAGGGTGTCCATTCTTCTCCAAATATGGTAGCATGCTGGCACTTGGCAAGAAACGAAACAACAAAGTGGAGGTATGAGTTAGAAATCTGAGATTGACTGGGTAAGCTCCACGTTTACGAACAAAGAATGTTCACATTTTTCACTGGCCTTCATCATAAAAATATGAAGAAAAAAAGCCTCTGACACAGGTGGATTCTTGGAGCTCGCACAGAGTTTTCAGTGCATCTGCTGCACACCTTGTTTTTTGATCACAAAGATGTCTTCAAAGACATTACACAGGCAGCCCAGGAACTGTCATGCATATATATATATATATATATATATATATATATCTTTTATATCTGTTCTTTTGCTTTCCCTGTCAATGTTAGTTCTTCATCCAGCTATGGACACACAGGCATTAACATGGACACACATACAAAGGCAAGCACGGCCGTTAATGAGCAGCAATGTCCAGCGATCAGTGAAAGAGCACAGCAGATGTCGCAGCAGGGAACCCTGCCATTGGTTGGCTGTTGTCTGCAGCCAACGGTACCCCTCTAATCAGACAATAGCATGACTGGCTTTTCCCGCCATGGGTGTGTTAATACTGTACAGTGAGTGACAGTGACAAAGAACAGGCAGCAGAGAAAAGCGAAGGGAAGGCAGAAGAAGAGGAGGGTTAGTGGGTTCTATCGAAAGGACAAAACCTCCTTTATCCACAAGTATGAAGAGTTAAAAGCAAGGGACCTCTTTGTACAATGTCTCTAAATTATCTATAGTTTTGGGTCCTCCATCTTCTCTCTATAGTTCAGTTTTTTATTAGTCAAAAGGTCCAGGACCTGAGATAGCGAAACAACAGATGTTGGAGGCAGATGCAACTGTCATTAGTTCAGATGTAAATAATTAATTTGGATCATTTATAACTCAACTTCACAGCAGCGATTCAAAAATGTATACATATAAATATATCCTTTAATGGACCTGGCAGTTGCTGTAAAGACTTGTTGAGAGATGATTTTCCGCATCTTTTTCTTTACAGTCATTTCATATAGTGTGTTCAGAAGATATTTTTTTCTTAGCTGCTTTTCACGTCAGTCTAACATTTTTTTCACCTTTTTAGCTATTGCCTGCTATATTTAATTCACATGTTTTCTTGTCTCTCTTATTTTGAGAGTTTCACATCACATTTATACCTACCCAAAGCCAAACATAAATGACGGATGAGTGTTGGTAAGTTTCCCTGCACTCTGTTTAACCAATAGAAGCTTCAGGTGCATTTATATTTATTGCTTCAATCTGACAAATGCAACTCAGGGAAGAACCAATTTCCCAGCTATATCACTGAGCTACCATGACCTGAAAACTGCTGAGTTTTGTGTTACATGACGCCTACTATTCCTTTTTGTTCATAATAATATTTATACATTTTGGACCCTCAGAGTTTCCGAAACAGTAATTTATGTAAATTTTTTATGTTATTTCAGTTGAATTAAGAATTAAGTTAAATTTATTCTGCTCCATTCTGTCATGATCTTGGCACTGACAACTGACTAAATTACTAATTTCATTCACCTGTCCAATTCTGCCTGGTTGCTCATCACTGCTCATCTGATCCACCTGCTCCTGCCTCTATTTAAGGTGTTTGCATCCAGTCATCAGTTCCAGATTGTCTTGTTTTCTCTAGCCAGTAGTGAAAGTTTTTTTTTTTCTTGATTACCTTGGCGTTCTGCCTCCCAACCACTGAGCCTGCCTGTTCCCATCTGAACTATTTACGAAGATTTACGTGGTCACTAACCTGTGTTTCTTTTCTGCAGAGTGTCCTGCTTAAGACGTCCTAACAGCTGTTATCATAGACCTGTTTATTGTAAGAAACATTTTTTGAGTAATTCCACTGTCTGTCTTGCCTGAATACTGCATCGTGACCCATTCTAGACCTTCGATGGCTCTATTATTTCTAAAAAAAATATTTGTTCTGATGTAAAAACTGTAGCTGTGACCTTTAGATTTTACAAGTAATCAGGGTTCTTTCATGCTATAAAGAGTTGATATTGTTTGGAATTAAAGCTTGATTTAAAGCTGCTTTCTAAAGAAAACCAAAAAACATAATAATAGACATTCGGGTGATATTTCGGGTCAAAATTTTGGCGGTTCAGATATTGGACAAATTGGCAGCTGCCCAGAAAAGCATTAAAAATGAGGCATTCTAAATAATGAACTATAACTTATCTGTTAAGAGTGTATTGAATCAATGTTTATTCATTTTACTTATGTGAAGTGCAGTAGTAGCTAACTACTGTAATAGCTTTGAATTGGGCTTTTTGCATAGGTTGAACAGCAGCAACCTATGCAAAAAGCCCATAAAACATGAAATGTTATTTTTTAAAGATTTATTCAGAAGCTTCTACTCAATTAGCAACAAAGTTGGGTTTTTATTTACTATTACATTCTATTGTAAAGAATAACGTCTCTTTTTTAAGTACATTAGTCAAATAGTTTTGCTATAACTTTTTTTAGATATGCTGTAATGTGACAGGTTTTACACAAAAACAATAAAGTTGGTTGTTTCTGGTGCAGGTGGAGCAGTGCAGCTGGCGTCTGGCACTATTTAATGTGCATACGTGTTATACAGGTCATAAAAAACAGGATGCAGGATATCTCTGCCAGCATATTTGACATTTTTTACATGGACTGTAATGATGCAGCCGCAAAAATTCTGACCAAATGGAGCCGACTGTGCTTCGCTGATAATGTAGGCAAATTGTTTTCAGAAGAAAACCGCAAGGAAAAACTGTCCTTTCGCTTTAGCACATAAATGCAGTTAAAGAAAGAGGAGGAGGGAATGAAAGCAAGCAGAAAAATGGACCAAAAAGAAACCATTAACCAGTTTTACTACTATAATCTCCCCACTGTTTAACAGATGCTGCACAGGCGGAGTGCAACAAAAACAAACTCCTAATTCAGCATCTCAAACATCCAGAGACTTAAACATCACCTTTAATACCCATACAATTTGTGATGACATAAGTGCAACGGCGGCAGTTGCAGTAATTCCCATCTGCTCCCGCGGCTCAATCTAATGTCAGGAATGTTCAGTGGGAGACGCTGGGCTGGAGGAGAAGGAATGTTCACAATTAGAGCTGGTCATGCTGGACGCTTTAGAAAGCTGTAGCTCAGAGAACAAAAGAAGAGATGCCTACAGGGCCAATCTGAAGCAAGTTTTTAATGTGGTGTATCTGTGTTTATGCACAATCCTCCAGGGTTTGTCTGTCCTCACAGTGCCTCCATATGAATGGTGGGATTACATAATATGAGGTCTCATTGGCTGCTTCCAAGCATGATAACTGCTCTGGCCTCCATGGATGCATCAGAGTGGATTAGGGGGAATATTGGAAAGTTGCACCGTGGGCAGACGGCGTGTCTGGCTAAGGGCATATAAAGCTGCATTCATATAAATTCTCAGATAAAATCAGTGAATGCAAAATAGAGATGGAACTAGGGCAATCATGCACATATTTAAGAAAAAGTGGAGGGTAGAATATTATAATATTTATCAGGTTTTAGTCACTGTACAATCACAAATTTCAATGCATTGGACAAAATTTTTTTGGCCTTATTTGACACACCGAAAATAAAATCTAGAGTTTTCTACAGGGGTTGAGTAAGAAAACAGATTTGAAAACAGAGGATATAGATGCTGATGGGAATTAAGGTGTGAAGCCTGAAACATCTCACAGCAGACTTCCCTCCAAACTCACAGATATAGGATTGATCCCTGAACTTTCCAAGATGTCCAAGCATTTAAGAAAAATGGTGTTTATGTAAGAGTGACAAGAAAAAAGGCATAAAAAGTCCTGTTTGCAGTCGCCAATATGCAATGGAGGAATACATCAAACCTGTGAATCAGGGGGATCTGATCAGATAAGGGGAAACATTTAACTTTTCATCCTAGATTTAGATAGAACTATGAACAATCTATCACAACTGGGAAAAATGGTGGTGGCAGCATAATACTATGGGATGGTGTTAAGTTCGTAGCACCCAAGAAAGGGATTAGTGATGATTGGAAGATGAATGGAGCTAAATATGGGGCAATCCTGGAAGAGAACCTGTTAGAGCCTGCAGAAGACTGGAGATTGTGGCTGTGGTTCAACCTCCAGCAGAGCATAGATCATAAACATACAGCTGGAATGCAAAACAAAATATAGTTTTAACTGCAGCAAAATGTTGCTTTACAAACTGTTGATCTAGACAAATGAAAACCACATCTTCGGTTTGTATTTATGAAAGAAAAAAGTGCATTCAAAAACCATGCATCATTTACACCGCATTCTAATAAACTCATCAGAATCTCAAATGGACTCAATTACTTTTAAGGGAACTGTAAACATATATTTTTTTATTTGTTTTTTTTTTTTTTTCTTTTTTTGAATTCCAGCAAAAGAATATCTCCAAACATTAGGTCCCTGCTTGGATTTCTCAAACCCCTGAAATGCCGCACCTTTACAGGAATTTCTGACAAGTCTAAGCCGCTAGCTGAAAGAAGACAACACACCGGCTCGGCAGGCCCTAGCATGTTTGACCCGTCTTACGCTGCAGACTCACACACCCACTCTCAGCCGGTGCAACACAAGCCGAGCTCAAACTCTCTTTTCCCTTGGGTTTGAGGGAAATCAGTGGATCAGCTAGTTTGGGTCGTAGCCATTGATTTTCTCAAGCCATCTGCTCAGATTTGTCCCTGGCAAAGATTTCCATGACAACGGGGTGTTAAAAATTAGAGTCTTGTTTAAGTCTGCCTTCTGCTCATGTGGTGAATATAAATCAACAACTCCATGAAAAAAGGACATAAACGCATGAGAAGAACCAAACCTGAGAAAATCTATTTTAGAAACAAAACTTGACCAAACCGATCTCAAATGAAAATGAAACCACATTTTAGTGCCATTCAGATTTAGAGGAAGTTTACTCGGGGGGTTTTAAATGTGCAAACCCAGGTCAAGCAAACAAAACAAGAACATCCCCACTGAATCTCATGTTCCCATAAAAACAAGGCTCTCGACTTTTCTCTGTGAACAGATCCGCTTTCCTGTGACCCTTTTCCTCCTTTTTAAACAGCGTTTTTCAATTCCTCAGAGCTTTGTGCAGACACCATGCCATTGCTTAAAAAGCATCTGACCAATTGTGAAAGATAAGGTGTCACAGTTTCTTAAAAAGGTTTGAAACACATGTTCAGTCGTAAGATGCATGGACAATGAGCTGCAGGGGAGAGGTTGGTCTCCTGTTTCAAATGTGAGCCAAGCTAATAGTGGGACTAAACACTTTAATTTGCTTTTGATTACACATTGTAACAAGAGATTTAAATCCAGCAGCCCCCTGTTGTTAAACATTACTAAATCCCTTCACAGCTCAGGCATGTCATGAGCTTTAAAGTTTCGGTTCAAAAACAAATGTGCAACTAAGTGAAGCCTTATTGGAGGATCTGCAGAGAGAGGAGAACTAGCTGAAGATGGCACACAGAAGTGGTTACCAAAGAATAATAAAGCTTATAGGCATTAACCTAAGATATTATGTGTTGTAAAAAGCTTTATGAGCACAAGGTAGAGTTTTATGCCTTCAACGGAAACCGTGCTGGGGTTTTCCAATGCTAAGTTAATCTTCTACCAGAGAGCCTTGCATACTAATATACATTTACATTTTGAAGCGTTACAACAACAAAACTTAATCTTAATGGAATTTTCTTATTGCAAATAAAAGTTTGAAAAGTCTGGAATGTATTTATTATAACCCCTACCCCTAAGTTAAAACAGTAGGGTCAACTTCCTTTAGAAACCCTAAAGGGATGTGATAGAGAAGTTAAGCTTACAAACAGCGTCATGAATTGCATGCAACATTACAGACAGGTAAGAAATCAGGTCATTTACCATCAGGCAGTTACAAATCTGTTTAAAACTATGTTGATATGGCTAATTTTTAAAATGCACGTTTTTGCAATTGTGTTATTTGCATCAAATAAGAAATACAACAAAAATTGCACATGAATACATTTGTTACCGGAATAACTCCTGGAAATGTAACATTGTGGATGTAATGAAATATATGCATTTTTAAATGGTCATAGAATGCACTGATAAATGCATGCACAGATGAAGTCTGAAGTGTGAAGAAATATACTCTTTGCCCAGATGCGGCCAAAGGCATCAAAGCTGATTGGACAGCGCTTCACGGTTCAGATGGACAATGATCCAAAACATAGTGCCAATAGCAACCGGAGAGGTTAAGGCAGAGCCAATCACCAGATCTCCCTCCACTCAATTATGCATTTAATTTGCTCAAGACAAAAGTTAAGGCAAAAGATATGCACATTGTATTAACAAATAAAAATAGCTGCTGTAAAGGCCTGGTAGATCCAGCATGTGGTGATGTCCATGGGTTCCAGATGTCAGGCACTCATTGGCTGTAAAAGATTCCCAGAAAAATATTGAAAAGTAACATTTTGGGTTATGTTATTTATTTATTTATTTATTTTTTGTCCAATTAATTTTCAGTCCCCTAAACAAGGAGTGTTTGTATAAAAATAGACACAATGTGTCACTGTCCAGATAGGTCTGGGTCTGAATATGAGCTATTGATTTCACTACCTCAAAATGAATGTTTGCAAACCTATTACACCTAAAATGAAAGCATTTCAAGGACAGCATAAATGTGAGAAGTTGGGTCCCTTATGGAAACTGGCGGAGCTTTAGATAGAGATCTGAAGCTCTGTTGGCAAAAACCTGACAACCATGAAGAGGAAGGGCTCAGCGCCACTAAGCTAGTAGCCTTGTGGTGTAGAGGTGCTTCTGTTTATCAGGAAAACAATGTAAATCAGAGTTGATTAGAAAAAAGAATGAAGCTTGATCCAAATGTAGATACCACAGATGCCACACCCACATAGCAACACGTCTGCACCTTTTAAGCCTCGTACATTTGTTCTAATTCAAACCAAAGTAAAACATTTTAATTGGATATTTATGAGATAAATTCAATTAAACAATAAACAGTAGCCTATAAGGTATTATTTAATGCCGCATAATTATTTGACAATGCATACTGCCCTTAGTTTTCATAAAGTGCTCCATGGTTCACACTTCAACTTTTTTAATAAAGAATACCTTAAACAATCAGGTATCTGAAAACATAGACTCCTTACCGTTAGAAACTATATTTAAGAGATATATTTCTCCACAATTTGTCGAGGCACTTAAGCCGTATGTCCACTGAGGATCTTGTATATTACTTGACTAGTTAGACAAGATGCAAACTGTTAAGTATCTTGGTTTTGGTTTTAGGGAAATTTAACATCTGAGTTCCTGTAAAATGCTTGGAAAAATGACCTTGCAGTGCCAGTAGAAATGCATTTATTTGTTTTCTTTTTTTGTTTTTTAATGGGACAAAGCAGCAGACTATAGTCTGCAAAGGTTGTGCATCATCAGAAACGTCATGTTGATTGTTCAGTGATGACCTTTGACTGTTTAGGTGAATCACTGAGATAAAGGGCCTCTTTCCTTAACCTCTTAAAGTACTATCATAAAAGGTAGCCTAAGAGGCAGCAGTGGTATTACCAGAAAATTAAATTGTTTATTTGTCTCTAAAGTGGAAATTTTTTGTCTCCAACTTCAAATACAACTGGATGCCTTTCCCTTCCAGTATTTTTTACATGTCCTTTCTGTAACACCAGCCTGTCAATGCAGCTTATATGTCAGTGAGTGTGAGGCAGAGATAAATGCCTAAAATATGGGTTAGTTGTGTCAGCCTCAGCTCTGACAAGAGCAGGAAGTCAAAAAAGTAGCTCAGTATACCCTTGAGGAACATCAACCCTCATTACTGTAACTGTCTTTCTGACTGTCAGGGGCTAGTTATATAAGATCTAGCCAAAGGCCGGAAACAGACACAGAAAACCCCTGTATAAGGCGGACAATCTGGCGACAATCTCCTCAGTATGATCAGCATCTTGTCAGGTTGGATTATTTTGTCCAACGGTGCTGGTTTGTTTCCTATGAAAGGCAGGCGGTTGTCTGTGGCGTCCGAACCAGTTCAGACAGAACTATAACATGAGCAAACAAATTGCCCCCAGAATTGTTGGCACCCCTCGATGACAACAAAATGATACTATCAGGGTTGCATAATTTCAAAGTTTAACAAGTTTTAAGAGGTCAAAAATGAAAGCTCAGATCATTACAGATCCTTCGCCATATTTTACAGTGGGCATAAGGTTTTTTTTTTTTTTTTCTTTTAAGTATTCAGTCATGAGCCTTTGTCTTTGGAAAAAAAAAAATTATAAAACAATTGGTGTCTTCAATTTAAAGGACGGAACCACTGAAAGCTGAGGAACAAAAACTCAAGCAGGGAGTAAACAGCCAGACCACCCGTAGTTGGGGTTGTCAATAAAATTTTAAGGCAAAAAAAAAGGGGCTTTCCTTTTTGAAGTGTGGTGTAACAGTAATATTTTTGGGGGTCAGATAAAAATGAGAATGTTCAACTGCAGATGTCAAGAGAGTATTTCAGTTGCCTAAAACCATGATGCGTAGGATTAGTAAAACAAATAATCTCTGATAGATCAGGATTCTGCCATACTGTAGATAGACTTATACAGTTTGAATGGTATGACAGATAGTACCCTGAGAAAGCCACCAATGCTAAGGCTTATGGGTGTCAAATTATAATGTCTCCCTGAATAACTGTCAAAATATCAGCTTTTCAGATATATGCTTTGTCACAAGCAACCATTGTTCTGTGGAAGGAAATAGAGGCAGACTAATTTCAGCAGACAGCTTTAAAAAACATCTGTAGGGTTCTGTTTGCAAGCTCTCCAAGCTACAGATTTCATGGAAAAAGTTCTGACTTCCTCCTCATCATTGCATAAACAACCATTTAGATCTTAGATTTGAAGAAACACAAATGATGTTATTACTATTTTTGTCTTTGCTGACGTTCAGTTTTGCTTTCATTGTGTCTCTGAAAATGTTTTCTTCTATATAGCGTTGTAGTATTAAGTAAACCCATAGATTTGTTATCGCAATGGTTAAGAAATACCAAAAACAATTTTCAACAATCTTTTGGCATATAGATAGCTAGTGGTTGTCGAGACCCAAAGTTACAAATACTCCAAAACAGGGACGTTTAAAGATGTTTTTCACTTCTTTAACCATTGCCATCACACAATCTGATTGTTGCTACAAGCACCAGTTGTCCTACTACGAGTCTGGCCTCTCAGCTCTAATGAACCATATCACCCCTCTGGCAAATGGCCTCTCTTGTCACCCAATATGGCTGAGCCCAGAAATGGCACATGTGTGCAAAAATGACAACCCATTTTTCTATGAGGTTAATACACTTGTGCAAAGTGATTAGTTGCGATGTTATGAGTGGCCTGTGAGGCTGCATGACCAGTGGGCGCAGGAATGTTCGAGGCTGTCAGTCCCTTTTTGTCTACTATCAGATGCTCAGGAGGAACACAGATCCTACATTGTTTGGAAACTTGAGGTTTAGCTGCATCATTATCTAATCTTACCAAGCTAACTAAGAGGAACATGTTTGTCCTTACTGACTGAAAGTGTTAACTCATTAATTGTAATATTTATTCATCACCACAAGGTTCCAAACTCACATTATCTCCTCCTGAATACAAATAATACAATATTTCACTGATAATTGATGTTGACAACTAGTTCAGGCAGGAATATACAAGGATCATTGTTTTGCCAGCAGGTCGAACCAGTATGGACAAAGTAAGGGTGTTAGTAATGTGATACTCTCCCACCCTAAATAGACAAGCAGATTAGATAAAAATGCACTCAGAAACTGAATTCTTACAGGACCTCCTCCTCATTGACTTATTCTGATACTTAATTAAATACTTTTCCCTTAAAATAATGCTTATGTCCGAGAAAGTAAAAATATACCGAAGTCAAAGTGGAAGAGAGTAAAATAGGTCATGCCTGCCAAATCCTGATAACTGGTTGTTCTACCCTTTGTGAGAACAAGTGCTATCAAGCATTTGTATTAACTGGCATTTAGTTTGTATGGTACAGTGAAGGAGTGTTTTTCCACTCTTCTTAGAAGGATTTATTTATCTGAGCTGTATTTGAAGGATTCTTTTGGCAAAAACCAATGTCTGTATAAAGTCAGGCAGAAAAATGGCTTCGGATTAAGTCTACAATTTTACTGGGCCACTCCTTAACCTTTATATGTTTTTTTTTTTTTTTTTT